>NC_085139.1:65371755-65636464 GCF_024139115.2 Armigeres subalbatus
ATCAGCCTTCTAGAAAGAAAATAATAACTCATAACGATATCTTCAAACTCATTTTGTAAGTTAAGCTGAAATTGCGGCAATTCTAGATCAGCTACATTTGCAGCAGCCACGTCAGCACGCTTGTGAATTGTGGGTAAACGATGCAAGCATTCCGTCCCTTCTGAGAACAGAAGATCATTCTGGGCCCTTAATAAATGTACGCAAGAATTGCCAATTAGCGGTTTTGAGATTGATTTGTGTTTTATTGATTTATATTTAGTTCAGTAACGAGTTTCCATTCCAACTTTTATCGAATACTGAGAAACTTCTGGATAGGAGTTGAAGAAAATGATATAAAGTCTATTTTATCAATTAATTTAGAATTTATCGATGTAGATAGGCAGAGAATAGATAAAATATATCATAGACACTGTTTAGATACAATATGAAACACAAGTCAAACTGGTACAATGGTACAACTTGGTACAATGTTTCGGTCAAATTCCTTCCATACACTGCAACAAAAACTCAGCAAAGCACAAAACAATTTATCTAAACGATACTCTTGACATAGTGAATTCCATCGTAACCCGGAAGCCAAGCACTACTCAACCGTACATATGACAGATGTGGTGCTTGTGGTTCCAGCAGTCCGATTACGTACTTACGCAACAGATTGCATAAGGCCAGAATGCTCGAAATCCGGGCCAGCAGTGTGGATTCGGTTTTCTGTAAGACCAACACCCATCATTGCCGACAATTGATTTTGCCACCCACCAGAGTCACCCAGCCAGCAGTGTCTCATTCGCCTCCCTCTTGGCCGTGCAGTAAATCGACTGAGGCGACCCCCTTTGGAAAGATTCCGTTTTTATTGCCATTTTAGAAGAAGGGATACCTCCGGGTCACACCAGGCTGACTGTGGGTGAAGATGAGCCAAAACCATAAATTCCAAATGTCTGAAAAAAGAACAGAACCATATAATGGAAGAAGGTTTTGTTCAGTAACAGAAAAATGTGTTGAATTCATTACCCATTAACAGATTGCTCGCACTTTTCTTACTTTTGATTATGATTTTGGCAATTATAATCATAAAATTTGAGATTTTCCTATTTGTTTTTAGAAGTGGCCCTTTTCACCCATTGTTCTGGGACAGAGGAAGAATGATGCACTACAACTCTGGCATCGGATAAAGTTCCACTCCCCAAGTCAAGAAGCTTTGTCTTTCTTCATGATTGCTTTCGATTTCGCAACACATACGGTAGATGGAGGGAAGTTCAGCAAAATTTGTTCGAATACTGGAAAAATCATGCTTGTTTTTCATTATCGAAACTGCAGGCGAAACCCCGGTGATGGCGATGGGAAGAAAAGTGTTACAGAACAGTGCAGTGGCTGGGGCAGTCTCTCTGTGTGAAGATGATCGTCGTCATCGTCACTTTTAGCAGCTGCACAGCACCGCCACCATGTGAACCAGTTTTGTACCGTGGGAAACTTGATATTGGATTCATGGATGGTTGGTAGTGAGCCACACACCAGGAGTATTGAACGCTTTTACCTTGGTGCTGCGTTTCCACATGGATAATGGATGTTTTAATTAAAATAAACTATCATTCTAATTAATTGAATATACATGCGAAGGAATATTAACAAAATCTCAACAAATATATATCCAGATTCTGAATCGAATCTTTCCTAGATTAAACGTTGTTCGTTCTTGATTCCAAGCGGAATACATTCTTTATTCCAGGTTGAATCCTTGAAAGTCTTCTTAAATTTTCAAGCGTGTTCGTGAAATCAGATCCGTCCTACTTTCATTGAATCCAAAGGGAAATCTCTAGTCCAACACAAATATTCTCCTCGGTGGGCATTGAACACCCATATCTGCTCAAATTTTGATTGCGATACACGCTGGACTGCCCACATATATTCGCTTCACTATTTCCAATATTAACTAAATATGCAATCACTTGCCGTGCTTCTACAATTGGGGCGTAAAAAAAAATCCGCTCAAATATATTGCTGCTTCTTTCCGATCTCAATCACGAAAACATGTGGAAGCCCCATTTTTCAACAGTTTTGGTTCGAAGGGTACACCGGGCCGGCTCGCTTTCAATCCACTCTGATTTATTGATTCGGTTTCTGGGATCCGAAAATCCAATCCGCAGCGAGCAAGAGGTAAATTTTTCATTGATTCCAAGTTTATTTATTGACGTTTTCGTGTTTAATATTTTCCCGTCGACGGTGACCACCGCACACACAAGAACGCGGCTGCGGAATGCCAATTTTAGGAATTGGAAATCCTCGCCGCCTCACTCCCTCCTCGCACGATCCCTGATTGAGTTGAATGATCCACTGACTTTTTTTTCATGCTTTCAACGTTTTCGGTTGTATGAAACATGCCACAGTTCGCTTGATGTTAGAATTTTTCCACAAATTCCAATTCCGAGTCCGTTCAACCGGACACGAGTGGCCACCAAACAGGAAATTCCCTCATTTCTACTCTTTTTCAATTTAATGACGGGAAATTCCAGAATTTTAACAAGCACTAGCACCACACATATCCCCGAATCCCCCACAAAATATAGAAAGGACGAGGTCAAAGTTAACAACTAGCACACTCACCAGGAACGATTTCATGACGAACGCGAAATTTAAAACGGCAACCGCAAAAACGTAACCGAGCACGAATCGGTGGAAAAAATTAAACCCGCACGCGACAGAAAAACCGAAATTGGATTCAAATTGATACACTGTATATGACTGTCGTCGTTTGGCGTGCACCAATTTGCTTTTATATCAGGCGGCTAATTTGCAAACGCAGCAGTAGTTGGTGGCAGTTGCAGCAGCACTCCCCCTCTAGAAGCCAGTGGGGGTGGAGTGCCCTCGGTACGCGCCTGTCGGTCAGCGGTCTGTGCGTGGACGGTGGGTAGGAGCAATCACGCACCGTTTGACACCGCGGTGGTGCCCGGCTTTGGTTGGTGTGATCGAAAATGTGAAGCGAGACAAAAATGGTTCTTTCGGCATTTTTCGGGCACCAAGATGGACCAATAAAAAAATTGCATGAAGATATAATTTTTTCCATTATATGAAAAGAAATGATAAATTTCAATGCCAACAAAAGTAGTAAAAATTACCAGAAATAAAAGCATATATCTGCGAACTTTGACGAATAATTCCAGTGAATTCTGAATGAGAGAGAGCAAATGCAGGATTTCTCATTTCGCCAAGTAAATTGTTTTTATTATTTAACTAATTTGTTATTACGCTGGAGCATACTGGCTTTTCCCACTCTTAAGTGGTATATTTTTGTGAATCTTGATTTCCAATAAGCAGTTCTTCATTTATCGAGAGCACCCTCTGTTGAAAATTTGAAGAGAGGCAAAGATCCTGTCCTGGGGCCCAACCCAGGAACGTCGCCGAATAGCAATTAAAAAAAACTTAGTTCTATCTTCTTCTTTCTTCCTCTTCCTTCTTTTTTCTTCCTTCTACTTTCTTCAGTTTTTTATTTCTACTCCAGTATTCCTTCATTCTTTTTCCTCCTTTCTTCTCCCTTCTTTCTATTTTTTTTCATCTTCTCTTCTCTTCTTTGTTCTTTCTACTTTTGCCTTGCCTTTGCCTATCCCTTTTTTATTCTATATTCTTCTTCATCCTGCTTTTTTTTTTCTCTTCCTCTTCTTACTTTTTCCTTCTTCCTATTTTTTCTTTCCTTTTTTTCTTCCTTCATCCTTATTTTCTCTTCCTTTTCCTTTCCTCCTTCCTTCTTTTTATTACTTTCTTCCTTTCTTCTTTCTTCTTTCTTCCTTTTCCCTTCTGGTTTCTTCCTTTTTCCTTCTTTTTGCTTGCTTCTTTCCCTTTAAGCAGTTCTCCCGAAAATCATTTTTTTCAATTTTCAGTCGTTCTCGAATGTTATTCAAACTTATTTAACCTAGAATCAAATTTCACATAATGCGTTTATATTCATTGACAAATGTTAATAATGAAGTAGTGGTTTATTATTTTTATGATGCATATAAAGTTGTGCGAAGAAAAAAACTACTTTGAAAAAATAAAATATATTGTTTTCTTAAATACAACCTTAGAGTCAATATTTTTGGAAACGAATCCATTACTGGTTTTCAGTCATAGCGAAAGACTAATGTTAATCATTACACAGTGTGTCAAGATGGGTAGAAATTGAAAAAGGGAAGGAAAATACAAAAAAGTGGGTAATCCCCGAAGCGTATAAAAATTGATTTCAGATAATGATACACGATGAATGTTTGACCAATGCTCTCTTACGCTTTTTTATTCTTTGTTATAAACGTTTTCAGTCTTTTACTGGTTCATCTATTTAATATAATGAAATTACTCTCTAGGTTAAATTAATTTAAGAACATTCAAAAACTACGGAAATTTTTTAGAAAAAATCGTGTGACTGCCATATCTCAAAAACGGCAGTACATACTAAAAAATACCATATTTATATTTTTTTCATTGGAAATAATACGTACTTTCATTAAATCGAGTTGATCAAAACGTAAAAAAATATGTTTCGACCATTCTTTACAAACCAACTCATTTAAAAAATTATACCTTTTTTGTCTATCATTTCTCCGTTATCAACCATAGTGCAGAAAATCCATATATAAACTGCTACAACATATCAAAAATTTAAGAAAAATATGAAAAGAAAAACTCTTTTGAAAAAATAGATTTCTAAGTATTATTTTCAATGACTGAACAATTTTTTTTTCACAATTTATGTTCTTTCATATAGCCTCATTGAATACCTGAAACATTGCCGAAGTCGCCAAAACAATCGGACGAGTCGTTTTCAGGTTATAGTTTTTCGAACACGTTCATGGTGTTTTTGCTTTGCTAGTCAAAAGTTGGGGTAGAGTCTAAATTGCAAACTATGTTTTTTTTTATAATATGCAATGTGCATGCGAAATTTAGGGGAAATCAAAAAAGACCTTTGATTTCATAGAGCATTGCTTCCCTTCCTTCTTTCTTTTTCATTCTGCCTTCTTTCGTCTTTCTTCTCCATTCTATCTTCTTCCTTTTCCTTTCTTACTTTCTTCCTTCTTTCTTTTTCCTATTTTCTTTATCTTTCTTACTTCCTCCTATCAGCGGTTCTCAACCTCAACCTTGTTTGTCTGTTAAATGAAAATAAATGTAACTTATTAGATATATGAAAAAAGCAACTAAAAATAAACGGGATATATGACTCTCCATAAAGTTGTAGAAATTTTCTTTATTCCGAGCTATTGGAGAAAAGCTTCCGAGCCTCTTGGAATACGGCTTTCGTGCCACTGAAAAGGAGGCTTCTAAGCATCTTGAAAGAGTGCCTCTGAGCCCCTTGAATGCTGGATTCCACGCCTCTAGAAAGGTGAATACCGAGTGCCTTGAAAAGAGGTTTCTGAGCCTCTTGAAAGTAGACTTCCGAGCCTCTTGATAGAAGGCTTCAGAGTCTTTTAAAAGGAGGCCTCCGGGCCTCTTGAAAGAAAGCTGCCGGGCCTTTTGAATGGAGGCTTCCGGGCCTCTTGAAAGGAGGCTTCCGGGCCTCTTGAAAGGATGCTTCCGAGCCTCTTGAAAGGAGGCTTCCGGGCCTCTTGAAAGAAGGCTTCCGAGCCTCTTGAAAGGAGGCTTCCGAGCCTCTAGAAAGGAGCCTTCCAGGCCTCTTGAAAGGAGCCTTCCAGGCATCTAGAAAGGAGGCTTCCGGGCCTCTTGAAAGAAGGCTGCCGGGCCTCTTGAAAGGAGGCTTCCGGGCCTCTTGAAAGGAGGCTTCCGGGCCTCTTGAAAGGAGGCTTCCGGGCCTCTTGAAAGGAGGCTTCCGGGCCTCTTGAAAGGAGGCTTCCGGGCCTCTTGAAAGGAGGCTTCCGGGCCTCTTGAAAGGAGGCTTCTGGGCATCTTAAAAGGAGGCTTCCGGGCCTCTTGAAAGGAGGCTTCTGGCCTCTTGAAAGGAGGCTTCTGGCCTCTGGAAAGGAGGCTTCGGGGCCTCTGGAAAGGAGGCTTCTGGGCCTCTGGAAAGGAGGCTTCCGGGCCTCTTGAAAGGAGGCTTCCGGGCCTCTTGAAAGGAGGCTTCCGGGCCTCTTGAAAGGAGGCTTCCGGGCCTCTTGAAAGGAGGCTTCCGGGCCTCTTGAAAGGAGGCTTCGGGCCTCTTGAAAGGAGGCTGGGCCTCTTGAAAGGAGGCTTCCGGGCCTCTTGAAAGGAGGCTTCCGGGCCTCTTGAAAGGAGGCTTCTGGCCTCTTGAAAGGAGGCTTCCTGGCCTCTTGAAAGGAGGCTTCGGGCCTCTTGAAAGGAGGCTTCCGGGCCTCTTGAAAGGAGGCTTCCAGGGCCTCTTGAAAGGAGGCTTCCGGCCTCTTGAAAGGAGGCTTCCGGGCCTCTTGAAAGGAGGCTTCCGGCCTCTTGAAAGGAGGCTCGGCCTCTTGAAAGGAGGCTTCCGGGCCTCTTGAAAGGAGGCCTTCCGGGCCTCTTGAAAGGAGGCTTCCGGGCCTCTTGAAAGGAGGCTTCCGGGCCTCTTGAAAGGAGGCCTGGGCCCTCTTGAAAGGAGGCTTCCGGGCCTCTTGAAAGGAGGCTTCGGGCCTCTTGAAAGGAGGCTTCCGGGCCTCTTGAAAGGAGGCTTCCGGGCCTCTTGAAAGGAGGCGTTGGGGCCTCTTGAAAGGAGGCCTCGGGCCACTTGAAAGGAGGCTTCTGGGCTTCTTGAAAGGAGGCTTCCGGGCCTCTTGAAAGGAGGCTTCCGGGCCTCTTGAAAGGAGGCTTCCGGGCCTCTTGAAAGGAGGCTTCCGGGCCTCTTGAAAGGAGGCTTCCGGGCCTCTTGAAAGGAGGCTTCCGGGCCTCTTGCAAGGAGGCTTCCGGGCCTCTTGAAAGGAGGCTTCCGGGCCTCTTGAAAGGAGGCTTCCGGGCCTCTTGAAAGGAGGCTTCCGGGCCTCTTGAAACGAGGCTTCCGGGCTTCTTGACAGGAGGCCTCCGGACCTCTTGAAAGGAGGCTTCCGGGCCTCTTGAAAGGAGGCTTCCGGGCCTCTTGAAAGGAGGCTTCTGGGCCTCTTGAAAGGAGGCTTCCGGGCCTCTTGAAAGGAGGCTTCTGGCCTCTTGAAAGGAGGCTTCCGGGCCTCTTGAAACGAAGCTTGCAGGGCCTCTTGAAAGGAGGCTTCCGGGCCTCTTGAAAGGAGGCTTCCGGGCCTCTTGAAAGGAGGCTTCTGGCCTCTTGAAAGGAGGCTTCTGGGCCTCTTGAAAGGAGGCTTCCGGGCCTCTTGAAAGGAGGCCTGGCCTCTTGAAAGGAGGCTTCCGGGCCTCTTGAAAGGAGGCTTCCGGGCCTCTTGAAAGGAGGCTTCCTGGGCCTCTTGAAAGGAGGCTTCTGGGCCTCTTGGAAGGAGGCTTCCGGGCCTCTTGAAAGGAGGCTTCCGGCCTCTTGAAAGGAGGCTTCCGGGCCTCTTGAAAGGAGGCTTCCTGGCCTCTTGAAAGGAGGCTTCCTGGGCCTCTTGAAAGGAGGCTTCTGGCCTCTTGAAAGGAGGCTTCTGGCCTCTTGAAGGGAGGCTTCCGGGCCTCTTGAAAGGAGGCTTCCGGGCCTCTTGAAAGGAGGCTTCTGGGCCTCTTGAAAGGAGGCTTCCGGGCCTCTTGAAAGGAGGCTTCCGGGCCTCTTGAAAGGAGGCTTCCGGGCCTCTTGAAAGGAGGCTTCCGGGCCTCTTGAAGGAGGCTTCCGGGCCTCTTGAAAGGAGGCTTCCGGGCCTCTTGAAAGGAGGCTTCCGGGCCTCTTGAAAGGAGGCTTCCGGGCCTCTTGAAAGGAGCCTTCCGGGCCTCTTGAAAAGAGCCTTCCGGGCCTCTTGAAAGGAGGCTTCCGGGCCTCTTGAAAGGAGGCTTCCGGGCCTCTTGAAAGGAGGCTTCCGGACTTCTTGAAAGGAGGCTTCCGGGCCTCTTGAAACGTCCCTCCCGGGGCTCTTGAAAGGAGGCTTCCGGGCCTCTTGAAAGGAGGCTTCCGGGCCTCTTGAAAGGAGGCTTCCGGGCCTCTTGAAAGGAGGCTTCTGGGCTTCTTGAAAGGAGGCGGCCGGGCCTCTTGAAAGGAGGCTGGGCCTCTTGAAAGGAGGCTTCCGGGCCTCTTGAAAGGAGGCTTCCAGGCCTCTTGAAAGGAGGCTTCCGGGCCTTTTGAAAGGAGGCTTCCGGAACTTTTGAAAGGAGGCTTCCGGGCCTCTTGAAAGTAGGCTTCAGATTATCTCGTGAGAATGTTTCCGAACGTCTTGATTGGCCCGGATTTGGATTGGATTTGGATTGGATTTGGATTGGATTTGGATTGGATTTGGATTGGATTTGGATTGGATTTGGATTGGATTTGGATTGGATTTGGTTGGGTTTGGTTGGGTGTGGATTGGGTTTGGATTTGGATTGGATTTGGATTGGTTTTGGATTGGATTTGGATTGGATTTGGTTGGTTTGGATTGGTTTGGATTGGTTTGGATTGGTTTGATTGGATTTGATTGGTTTGGATTGGTTTGGATTGGTTTGGATTGGTTTGGATTGGTTTGGTTGGTTTGGATTGGTTTGGATTGGTTTGGATTGGATTTGGATTGGTTTGGATTGGTTTGGATTGGTTTGGATTGGTTTGGATTGGTTTGATTGGTTTGGATTGGTTTGGATTGGATTTGGATTGGTTTGGATTGGATTTGATTGGTTTGGATTTGGATTTGGATTGGTTTGGATTGGTTTGGATTGGTTTGGATTGGTTTGGATTGGTTTGGATTGGTTTGGATTGGTTTGGATTGGATTTGGATTGGTTTGGATTGGTTTGGATTGGTTTGGATTGGTTTGGATTGGATTTGGTTGGTTTGGATTGGTTTGGATTGGTTTGGATTGATTTGGTTGGTTTGGATTGGTTTGGATTGGTTTGGATTGGTTGGATTGGTTTGGATTGGTTTGGATTGGTTTGGATTGGTTTGGTTGGTTTGGATTGGTTTGGATTGGTTTGGATTGGTTTGGATTGGTTTGGATTGGTTTGGATTGGTTTGGATTGGTTTGGATTGGTTTGGTTGGATTTGGATTGGTTTGGATTGGTTTGTGGATTGGTTTGGTTGGATTTGGATTGGTTTGGATTGGTTTGGATTGGTTGGATTGGTTTGGATTGGTTTGGGATTGGTTTGGATTGGTTTGGATTGGTTTGGATTGGATTTGGATTGGTTTGGATTGGTTTGGTTGGATTTGGATTGGTTTGGATTGGTTTGGATTGGTTTGGATTGGTTTGGATTGGTTTGGATTGGTTTGGATTGGTTTGGTTGGTTTGGTTGGTTTGGATTGGTTTGGATTGGTTTGGATTGGTTTGGATTGGATTTGGATTGGTTTGGATTGGTTTGGATTGGTTTGGATTGGTTTGGATTGGTTTGGATTGGTTTGGATTGGTTTGGATTGGTTTGGATTGGTTTGGATTGGTTTGGATTGGTTTGGTTGGTTTGGATTGGTTTGGATTGGTTTGGATTGGTTTGGATTGGTTTGGATTGGATTTGGATTGGTTTGGATTGGTTTGGTTGGTTTGGTTGGTTTGGTTGGTTTGGTTGGTTTGGATTGGTTTGGATTGGTTTGGTTGGTTTGGATTGGTTTGGATTGGTTTGGTTTGGATTGGTTTGGTTGGTTTGGATTGGTTGGTTTGGTTGGATTGGTTGGTTGGTTGGATTGGTTGGATTGGTTTGGATTGGTTTGGATTGGTTGGATTGGTTTGGATTGGTTTGGATTGGTTTGGATTGGTTTGGTTGGTTGGATTGGATTTGGTTGGATTTGATTGGTTTGGATTGGTTTGGGATTTGGTTGGATTTGATTGGTTTGGATTGGTTTGGATTGGATTTGGATTGGTTTGGATTGGTTGGATTGGTTTGGATTGGTTTGGATTGGTTTGGATTGGTTTGGGATTGGTTTGGATTGGATTTGGATTGGTTTGGATTGGTTTGGATTGGTTTGGATTGGTTTGGATTGGTTTGGATTGGTTTGGATTGGTTTGGATTGGTTTGGATTGGTTTGGATTGGTTTGGTTGGTTTGGATTGGTTTGGATTGGTTTGGTTGGTTTGGATTGGTTTGGATTGGTTTGGATTGGTTTGGTTGGTTTGGTTGGTTTGGTTTGGATTGGTTTGGTTGGTTTGGATTGGTTTGGATTGGTTTGGATTGGTTTGGATTGGTTTGGTTGGATTGGATTGGTTTGGATTGGTTTGGATTGGTTTGGATTGGTTTGGATTGGTTTGGTTGGTTTGGATTGGATTTGGATTGGTTTGGATTGGTTTGGATTGGTTTGGATTGGTTTGGATTGGTTTGGATTGGTTTGGTTGGTTTGGATTGGTTTGGATTGGTTTGGATTGGTTGGTTTGGTTGGTTTGGATTGGTTTGGATTGGTTTGGTTGGTTTGGATTGGATTTGGATTGGTTTGGATTGGTTTGGATTGGTTTGGATTGGTTTGGATTGGTTTGGATTGGTTTGGATTGGTTTGGTTGGTTTGGATTGGTTTGGATTGGATTTGGATTGGTTTGGATTGGTTTGGATTGGTTTGGATTGGTTTGGATTGGTTTGGATTGGTTTGGTTGGTTTGGGATTGGTTTGGATTGGTTTGGATTGGTTTGGATTGGTTTGGATTGGTTTGGATTGGTTTGGATTGGTTTGGTTGGTTTGGATTGGTTTGGTTGGTTTGGATTGGTTTGGATTGGTTTGGATTGGTTGGATTGGTTTGGATTGGTTTGGATTGGTTTGGTTGGTTTGGATTGGTTTGGTTGGTTTGGTTGGTTTGGATTGGTTTGGTTGGTTTGGTTGGTTTGGATTGGTTTGGATTGGTTTGGATTGGTTTGGATTGGTTTGGATTGGTTTGGATTGGTTGGTTTGGTTGGTTTGGATTGGTTTGGATTGGTTTGGATTGGTTTGGATTGGTTTGGATTGGTTTGGATTGGTTTGGTTGGTTTGGATTGGTTTGGGTTGGATTTGGATTGGTTTGGATTGGTTTGGATTGGTTTGGATTGGTTGGGTTGGTTTGGATTGGTTTGGATTGGATTTGGATTGGTTTGGATTGGTTTGGATTGGTTTGGTTGGTTTGGATTGGTTTGGATTGGTTTGGATTGGTTTGGATTGGTTTGGATTGGTTTGGATTGGATTTGGATTGGTTTGGTTTGGATTGGTTTGGATTGGTTTGGGATTGGTTTGGATTGGTTTGGTTGGTTTGGATTTGGATTTGGATTGGATTTGGATTGGTTTGGATTGGTTGGATTGGTTTGGATTGGTTTGATTGGTTTGGATTGGTTTGGATTGGTTTGGATTGGTTTGGATTGGTTTGGATTGGTTTGGATTGGTTTGGTTGGTTTGGTTTGGATTGGATTGGATTGGATTTGGATTGGTTTGGATTGGTTTGGATTGGATTTGGATTGATTGGATTTGGATTGGTTGGATTGGTTTGGATTGGATTTGGTTGGTTTGGATTGGTTTGATTGGATTTGGTTGGTTTGGATTGGTTTGGTTTGGATTGGTTTGGATTGGTTTGGATTGGTTTGGATTGGTTTGGATTGGTTGGATTGGTTTGGATTGGTTTGGATTGGTTTGGGATTGGATTTGGATTGGTTTGGATTGGTTTGGATTGGTTTGGATTGGTTTGGTTGGATTTGGATTGGTTTGGATTGGTTTGGATTGGTTTGGATTGGTTTGGATTGGTTTGGATTGGTTTGGTTGGTTTGGATTGGTTTGGTTTGGATTGGTTTGGATTGGTTTGGATTGGTTTGGATTGGTTGGATTGGTTTGGTTGGTTTGGATTGGTTTGGATTGGTTTGGGATTGGTTTGGATTGGTTTGGATTGGTTTGGTTGGTTTGGATTGGTTTGGATTGGTTTGGATTGGTTTGGATTGGTTTGGATTGGTTTGGATTGGATTTGATTGGTTTGGATTGGTTTGGTTGGATTGGATTGGATTTGATTGGATTGGTTTGGATTGGTTTGGTTGGTTTGGATTGGTTTGGATTGGATTGGATTGGTTTGGATTGGTTTGGATTGGTTTGGATTGGATTGGATTGGTTTGGATTGGATTTGGATTGGATTTGGATTGTGGATTGGATTGGATTGGACTGGTTTGGATTGGTTTGGATTGGTTTGGATTGATTTGGTTTGATTGGTTTGGATTGGTTTGGATTTGATTGGATTGGTTTGGATTTGGTTTGGATTGGTTTGGATTGGTTTGGTTGGATTGGATTGGATTTGGATTGGATTTGGTTGGATTTGGATTGGTTTGGATTGGATTTGGATTGGTTTGGATTGATTTGGATTGGATTTGGATTGGTTTGGATTGGTTTGGATTGGATTTGGATTGGTTGGATTGGTTTGATTGGTTTGGATTGGTTGGATTGGTTTGGATTGGTTTGGATTGGTTTGGATTGGTTTGGTTGGATTTGGATTGGTTGGATTGGTTTGACTGGTTGGTTTGGATTGGTTTGGATTGGTTTGGTTGGTTTGGATTGGATTTGGTTGGTTTGGATTGGTTTGGTTGGTTTGGATTGGTTTGGATTGGTTTGGTTGGTTTGGTTTGGTTTGGATTGGTTTGGATTGGTTTGGATTGGTTTGGATTGGTTTGGTTGGTTTGGGATTGGTTTGGTTGGTTTGGATTGGATTTGGATTGGTTTGGGTTTGGTTTGGGATTGGTTTGGTTGGTTTGGTTGATTTGGATTGGATTTGGATTGGATTTGAATTGGATTTGGATTGGATTTGGATTGGATTTGGATTGGATTTGGATTGGATTTGGATTGGATTTGCATTGGATTTGGATTGGATTTGGATTGGATTTGGATTGGATTTGGATTGGATTTGGATTGGATTTAGATTGGATTTGGATTGAGTTAAGATAAGATTTCGATTGGACTTGGTTTGAATTGAGATTTTGATTGAATTTGCATTGGATTGAGTTCAGAATAAATTTAGAGTGGATTGAGATTAGATTTAAAAGAGTTTTCAATAAATTTTGATTGGATTTGATTTGACTGGATTTTTTTAGACATTTAGCATTTAAAATAAAATAGCTTGGATTAGTTTTTAGTCAAATATTGTATTCATAATTTTTCAAGCACTAGCAATAATAAGGCCTGAAAGAGTAAATTCTCTTCTCCAACTTCCGCTCTTCGAAATAAAAGTTACAAGATGTGGGTTTGTTTGCACTTTATTCAGAAAGAAGGAATAAAGAGGACATTGGAAGGAAGGAAGGAATAAGACGGACATTTTTTTCTGGCGTTCTGATATATCTGAAAAAGCGTTGAAATATTTATAGGATAGGATTTCACTCTTTACTTTTACACTCAACTACCGGCCTTTTCGTTTCTCGAAAACGTCCTTGAGTTCAAAACAGTTTAGAACATGTGATCTACCCGATCAACCAAGTCCTGAACAATGCATCCGTGCATCTTTGAACATTCCAACACGTGCATCGAGCCGAAATTGTCTCACTCATTATTTTTTAGATGCTACTACAAGCCTGTTTTGTTCGTCAAAACGACCTGGAGCTCCGAACATGCGACCTACACGATCAACCAAGTCCTAATTTATATATCCGTGCATCACTAAACATCCCAGCAGTTCCATCGAGCTGGTAGGATATCACTTATTTCCAGGGTTTGCAGAAATCGCTCTCAACAGATAACGAGCAACGATAAAAGAGAGGCAAAAACTGATAACAAATTTATCAAACTTGTATACAAGTGTGAAAAAACAGAATCGGATAGGGAGCCTCCACAGAAAAATGGTGATTCTCGCTTTGTTTTCGCTCCTTTCGTGTTTTTTACTGCACAGATTGTAGAACAAGTTGAAATGCATCATCAGAGCCAGTGCTCCCCACATTTGGAGCTTTCTAAAAGAAATTTATCGTGGTGTATAACATCCTGAATCAGTTCTCTATCGTGACAACTTGCGAAAAAAGTTTCTCGTGGTATGCTACATATCGTATATGTATACAGGGATGATAAGTGAGAGACTTGCTCTTTCTCTTTCGGATTCAATCGATGCTTAATTCTTTTACAAGCTACATTGGATCCTCCTGGCTCTCCTCAGCCAGGTGCGGTAAGACGCGAGCCTACAAAGCAAGACCGTGTAAGGACCATGTCTAAGAAATTTTCGGATTGGAAATTGTCTCGACTTCCCTGGGCATAAAAGTATCATCGTGTTAGCCTCATGATATACGGATGCAAAAATGGTAACTTGGCTTAGAAACCTCGCAGTTAATAACTGTGGAAATGCTCAATGAACCCTAAGCTGCGAGGCGGCTCTGTTCCAGTGTGGGAATGTAATGCCAATAAGAAGAAGAAGTGGACTCTCCAAGAGTTGATGTTCGAAGACTCGATATCGAATAGTTGAAACATATGACGCCATAATCAAATATTTTCACGGTTACTGTTCACGCGCGAGATATCCGATTGGACACTTTCTCTTCGATTTAAAAGTTTAGAGGATCAATTGCATTTCGCGCGAACATAAAAACCGTTTATTGCAACTGATAGACTAATGTCTCCTATCGATTACCTTTTATTGCCTCTAACTTTTTCTGACTGACAAATCCTATCTTACTGCTAAGAATCTACACCTATGTACATAAAGTGCTTCGACGTACGACAGAAAATCAACACAAAATACCCACACTGCTAAACCATCGCACTATTAGAGTGCGACGGTGACGAATGGACGGAAAGAGACGAATGATCTTTCAGTGTGGATTGGATTGCGGTACTAGATTACCTGTTTTTGTTTTCTCGCTCGACCATACGCCGGCCGCCTTGAAAATTAGTTTCAACATCATTTGTTCTCCTTTTCTTACTACCTAGGTACTTATTACTATACAAAAATACGAGTGGTGTTTGAAGTGTAAACAAAATGATCGCAACTAACAAATGTTGCTGTGATAAAAATAACTTAAATGTAGTAAAACTGTGGAAAAATGCTTGGATATCACAAAAAAGAGTTGATTATAATGTAGGCGTGAACTTGGCAGTGATTTGTTGTGCTTGATACGATGTGGTAAGGCTGCAGCCGCTGTGGAAATCTGTAATTGTCCCGAAGTTGTTGTGGCCGATATTGAACCATGGTTTTCTGTAGCTAATATCACAGAAGCCGGGTAGAATGTTGGACATGATGTTTCTTTCGACCTATCGATGTTTCCTCTGCTACGATGAATTCATTGATGATTTACAGCTGACTAGTTGCTCGTTTTCGTTGATCCAGAAAGTGAAGAAATTTATGGAGTATCTTCGTATAGTGTTGTGTAAAACCGGAACAACTTACCTGGCAGGTAACGCATATGTACCCGACGATGTTGCAATTGGTAAGGTAACCTGCCAGGCATGATCCTGCGACTAAGCATTCCTCTGTGATGACCGTGACGATTGCGATGAGTTAGATTAACTTCGCCTGTTCTCGTTCTGATGTTAATGTTCCGGAATATGACAGTTCAATTCCTTTTCCCTTCATCGTTGTGTTGACATCAATTAAACATTCCCCTCTTTGTATGTGACGATTGATGCGATTGACCATCCATGCTCGATAGACTTGCTGGCTGATATAGCAACTTCTCGATAATGCAACGCTTCGCTGGATAAAATGAGAGGGTGCTTTTTAAATAGAAAATAAGTACGACGATAAGACTTGCCTGAAGGGAGGCCCTGACGCCGAGGGCCTCCGGGAACGCCAGGTGGCGTTATTGATGGACCCTCTTAAGCACGACGATGGTTCAACTAAGCTTAGCAGCCTGATGATTGCTGCGCAAATATCGGAGTGAAGAAGAACGCATGTTTCCTCAGTTGCCTTTTCCAGAAATGTACCTCGAATGGACCAAACGTAGGAAGTGGTTTAAGAAAAACTCTTATGATGTGCTCAACAAACTGTGTAGATGACGTTGCCACTATGGTTGACGCAAACGTATGACTTTGCGTAAATTCAAATCAGCCGGAATATAAGCACCTCCATGCACCAAGACAAAACAACCACCACCGAAACAAAACAGGTTACCTCAAGCTATGACGGTTCCAATCAACTCTACAGCTAGTCCTCCGATTTATTCGGGTAGCATGACGGCAGTGGGACTATGAGATCAAAAGGTTGTAATTAGCTTTTGAAATTCAAAATAAAACGTAACTTAACTGGCGTGCGGGGATCTTACGACCCCCGCCGTTGGAGGAGGCCATGTTCTCCCCTTATTCGGTGGTGGCAGAAAAATTGTCACGGATGGGCAGCACGCAAATTTTAGAAATTGCCCGTTTGAAGCTTCCATCCTTCGTACGTACAGTGACCACACGAATGTTGCCATCAGAGCCAGCATGAACCTCGGTCACGCGGGCAAGTGGCCACTTTAGTGGAGGAAAGTTCTCGTTTTAAGTATAACCATTGTCCCAACAGCAACGTTGTCCTTCTGTCGCGTCCATTTAGTCCGATTGTGCAAGTCGGAAATATATTGAGCGGTCCATTTTTCCACAATATTTGCACGAAGTGCTGTACACGTTGCCATGCCGATAATCGATTCTCGGGTACATTATTCAAATCAGGCTCCGGAATTGCTGTTAAAGGCCGATGGATGAGAAAATGCCCCGGAGTCAGCGCCTCATAATCAGCTGGATCATTGCTAATTGGCGGCAAGGGCCGCGAGTTTAGAACTGCTTCTATCTGTACAAGCATGGTTTGCATTTCATCGTATACCATACTGCGCAGGCCAATCGTTCGCTTGAGCAGTGTCTTGAAGGACTTGACCGCTGATTCCCAGAGGCCACCAAAATTCGGTGAACGAGCTGGAATGAACCGAAACTCGATTTGTTCAATGGATGCATGTCTGACAACTTCCTCCTGGAATTGTTGAGCACCAAATAGTTGACGTAGGTCATCCAGTGCACGCCTTGCTCCCACAAAGTTCGTGGCGTTATCACACATGATTAATTGAGGGTTGCCACGTCTAGAGGAGAATCGCTTCAGAGCTGCTAAGAAAGCATTTGTTGTTAAGTCCGCCGCTAGCTCTAGGTGGACAGCCTTGGTCACCAAACAAACGAAAACAGCGACGAAGGTTTTCACGGGACGACATCTACGGTAAGGATACACTACCATAAATGGCCCGCAGTAGTCGACTCCAACTCGTTGGAATGGTGTGCATGGAGTAACTCGTTCTGGTGGAAGGTCTGCCATCAACTGATCTTGAATCCTTGGTTTAGAACGGAAACAAGCTACGCAATCATGAATCACCTTCCTTGCGAGGTTCCGGACGTTCGTAGGCCAAAATTGTTCCCGCACGGCAGAAATGAGAACTTGTTGTCCGGCATGAAACAGCTTGCGATGTTGGTAACACACGATGGAAGTAGCCAAAGGATGGTGGTGGTTGATAATGAACGGGTGCTTACGGCTAGATGAAACTTCAGCGTTTTTCAAGCGGCCACCAACACAGAGTACACCATTGATGAGTTGCGGATTCAGTGATGCAATTCTTGATGAATTTTGTACCTGGCGGCCATTAGTCAAGTCTACATACTCTTGACCGAAACATTCTTTCTGGGAGAGGCAAACAAGAGCTAGAAGTGCTTCTTCGTACTCTGTACTGGTAATGAATCCTAGCTTGCGATTGTTTTGGTTGCATGATTTAGCGTTGAAGCAAAAACGACGAATATATGCTGTCAGTCTAACCAATTCCGGTAATGAGGATCGAAGGCTAAAATAGTCACTTGGATGTATGGCTTGCAGTACAGCAGTGACAGCATTTTTCTCCTCTAGAGTTGCTGGATCGAACTCTTCCTCGACATAGTGTTGTGGTTGCGGCCAATTTTCCTTGTCAGACAACAACCACGGTGGTCCTCGGAACCACAGCGATTGATATTGCAATTGAGCTGCATTCATTCCACGTGAGATAATATCTGCTGGATTTTCGAGGCTGGAGACGTGATTCCATACTCCGTCTTTGGTAATGTGTTGTATTTCGGAGACGCGATTGGCTACGAATTCTTTCCACCTGGATGGAGGAGATGCAAGCCAGCATTCGACGATTGTGGAATCCGTCCAAAAGTAAGGTCGCGTATCAAGACGTGTGCTACATGCGACCTTTTCGTACAAATGGGCAAGCAATAAAGCTGCTGATAGTTCCAAACGGGGAATTGTCTGCCGTTTCTTTTTCCGCTTCAGGTTATCGAGAGGAGCGACACGCGATTTTGAAGTTAATAAGTGTATCGTTATAATACCTTCAGCGGAAATAGAACGCACAAAAATACAAGCGCCGTAGGCCTTTTCGGAGGCATCGCAGAAACCGTGTAGTTCTGTCACGGAAGTCTTGGTAATTCCAACCCAGCGAGAAACTGACAAACTATCTAGACCGGTGAGATTCCGGCGGTACTCTTTCCATTGCTCTTGTAACTCCGTGCTGAGTGGGTCATCCCATCCACATTCGAGCTTCCATAAATCCTGGATGTATATCTTTGCTTGAATTATGACCCACCAGGCCTAATGGGTCGAAGAGTCGCGAAGCGTCAGAGAGAACAGATCGTTTTGTAATTGCCGAAGAATTGTCCCAAGTCGGAGAATTGAAGCGGAAATTGTCTGAATCGGGTTCCCAAAGCAGACCTAGCGTTTTGACGGTTGAACTTGATGATTCTAGCTGAAGAACTGTACGATCGTCTCGCAGATGCTCTGGAACATTCAGCAAAATCTCTCGACTGTTTGAGTTCCACTTGCGTAGAGTAAAACCCGCTGATTCCATCAAATTGACCATTTCATCAACCAATATTTTTCCGTCTTCTGGATTGTCTACTCCGTCCAGCATGTCATCGACATAGAAGCCTTTCTTTAGTACAACTGCGGCGATCGGATGTGTATACTCTCCCTCTTCAGCTAGCGTCTGCAGGCACTTAGTTGCCAAGTATGGCGCGGATGCCGTACCATATGTAACTGTAGTGAGCTCATACGTACGGATAGGTTCTTCACAGGTATCTCTCCAAACAATTCGCTGTAAATGCTGGTCGGATTCTTGAACTCGCACCATGCGGTACATTTTAGCAATGTCCGCAACGATGGCGAAGCGATGCAAACGAAATCGCAAGATAATGTCCAGCAGATCATCCTGAAGCACAGGCCCAACCATGAGTGCGTCGTTCAGTGAAACTCCAGAGCTTGTTCTACATGATGCGTCGAAAACCACACGAAGTTTCGTGGTAGTGCTGTCCGGCTTGAGAACACAATGGTGTGGTAGATAATAGACCTTATCTATGCTGGATTCCTCTGCAACTTCCTTCATGTGACCTAGCGCTCGATATTCGTTGATAAACTCCATGTACATGGCCTTAAGCTCTGGATGAAAAGCCAAACGTTTTTCCAGACCAATGAACCGCTTTAGTGCTAGGTCTCGTGATTCACCTAGGTGGTTAACGACGTAATCCCTTTTGGTAATGTGACGACAAACCTGCCTTTTTTGTCGCGAACTGTTGTTTTCTTGAAGATCTCTTCACACGCAGTTTCTTCGACGGAGTACGTGCATTGTGTTCGACAAGTTTCAAGCTCCCAAAATCTGGTGAGCTGTTCCTGAATATCCGCCGTGCAGGATACATGGGCGACGGAGCTAGTTTCTTTGGTAATGCTGGAGGATATTCGACCAGACACGATCCATCCTAACACAGTGTTCTGAATAGTTGGTCCATCATCCGCTACCTTTACTCGCCCGTCAGTAAGCAGGTCGATGTAGTATTCTGCACCGATAATCACATCGATTGGCCCAGCTTCAAAGAATCTTGGATCTGCCAGAATCGCTGCCTCTGGAAGATTCCACTTGGATGGACTAAAGCTTGCCGTAGGCAACGAAACCGTTAGTTTCGGCAGCACATAGAAGGGAATATCTTCTGCAAATGGTGAAATTGAACCTAGTCGTGGGCGTACATCGGCAGTTATCAGCCTTGTCGATACGCTTCGGGATGATCCGATACCTTGGACGGCCAAATGCACTGGCGATTGCCGGAATTTCAGTTTATTCGAAAAATCTCTACTCATGAAACAGTGTTGCGAGCAAGAGTCTAGCAAAGCTCTTGCAAGCATTGAGTTTCCGCAACGGTCTGTCACTCGAATGAGCGCAGTCGACAATAATATGTTGTGTGTTGGTGTCGTAGGAAGTGCTACGTAATTGTGGCTTGTCCATGAATGGTCCACCGAAAATTGTGTGTTCGTGCTATGCGAGTTGGTCGGTTTGTTGTCTGTTTGTGTATGTGTATGTTGGTTCGGATCGTGTTGCAGGAATTGTGGCTGTCGCGGCAATACAATCGTTGACGAATTTGGTGATGGGGTTGGCGTAGGAGGTCGGGTCTGCGGTTGTGGAACGGAGGATCTGTCTTGATTGGTGTGCAAAAGTGTATGATGGTTTTGTTGGCAATGCTTGCAGACTCCTTTTCCACAGTTTTGAGCAATGTGTCCTGGCTGAAGACAATTTCGGCACAACTGACTTCTCATTACGAATTCGATTCGCTCAGGAACCTGCATTCCTTGAAACCTTCGGCAAAAGTATATAGGGTGCCACGTCATCCGACAGACGGGACATTTTCTTGCTACCTTGGCCATGGCATGACAAACTGATGACTGTTGATGTGATTGACGTTGCTCCGCTAGTGATGTCTTAGCTGGGGCCACTGACTGCAGCACAGAACAGTGGTTGCGAAGAAAATCCACAATAATGTTATAAGTCCAGACCTCCTTGCTATTGTGATGTGTTTTCCAGAGGCGCAACGTCGTCGAATCCAGTCTAGCACATATCATGTATGCCAGCACGGTACTCCAGTTGGCGATTTTCTCTCCAATCTTCTCAAGCATTTGCAATTTTTTGTCGAAATCGCTGATTTGAAAATTCAAGCCCTCATATGACTCTCGCTTTAAGGATTCGACGTCAAAAATAGAATCCAGATGGGCTTTCACAATGAGCTTTTTATTTTCGTACCTTTCCTCAAGAGCTTGCCAGGCAACTTGGTAGTTCGCAGCAGTCAGCTCAACAGACGCGACTTCTTGCAAAGCACCTCCAGAAAGAGAAGACCGTAGATATGAAAACTTGTCAATCTCTGTGAGCTGTGCATTACTATGAATAAGGCTCCGGAAAGTGTCACGAAACGTCCCCCACTCTTGAATGTTTCCGCCGAATGATGGAAGCAGAATCTCCGGCAGCTTTACTCTTGAAATCGTAGCCGGTTGGCCACCGGGTTGCAAGTCACCACTCTTTTATTGTGCATCTCTGTGCGCCTGCAGCTCCAAAATTTTGCCGTTCAGCGAACAATAGCGGTCTTCAAACTCTCTCATCGCCTGGTAGTTCTTAGCTTCACGTAGCGTTTCTGCTTCCTGCTTGCTTTCGGCATCCTTGTCGGTAAGCTCCTTCGTCGCTGTGTCCTCGATGATCAACTCCATCTTGGCTCGAACCTTGTAGAACTCGTCATACACCTTGTTCAATGACTGCTGGCGAATTTTAAGTTGACATGCATCTTTCGTCTCATCATACCTCCCGAGAAACTCTTCGACGACGTCCAGCGTGTTTAACAGCTGACGTTCCCGCTTTGAAAGCATACGCAAATCACTACTCATTGCACCGCACTGATTGATCACTGACGGTTAATCAATGATCAAGAATAACACTGAAACGCAACCACCTCCACTGGCTCAGCACCGTCACTGTTAACTCAGCACTTTGACTATCAGAAGCGATCGACTACAACGTTCCACTAAACCGCGACCTCATGCGATGAATTGACAGACCGAACGACCCGGTGATACAGATGATGAATGGAGACTTAACGAAGATCGACAGCCAACTTATTTAGCAGAATTCCGACTTTGTATTACCAACAGGGACACGATACAACAAAAGAAAAACTCGCATGCACTTTAATCTTTATTACAGGTATCACCGACAGCAATTAAATTTCAGGCCAATATTGTACGTGCACTATACTCAAATTTCAGATAATTCCGTCCGGTTCTGCTCATCCAAGATCGTTGTTTTCCACAGTTCTTCTGGCGCCGTAAATCCTCGTAGAAATCCGGTGAAACTTCCGCGATGGCGATATTTCAAACGATGGCGCACTTTTCACTGCAACAATTGTTCAGTTGTGTACTTTTACACCACGATTGTACACTAAGTGTCCTCGAATCTGGCCAATATCCGGTTCGAAGGACCAAAATGTTCACGCGCGAGATATTCGATTGGACACTTTCTCTTCGATTTAAAAGTTTAGAGGATCAATTGCATTTCGCGCGAACATAAAAACCGTTTATTGCAACTGATAGACTAATGTCTGCTATCGATTACCTTTTATTGCCTCTAACTTTTTCTGACTGACAAATCCTATCTTACTGCTAAGAATCTACACCTATGTACATAAAGTGCTTCGACGTACGACAGAAAATCAACACAAAATACCCACACTGCTAAACCATCGCACTATTAGAGTGCGACGGTGACGAATGGACGGAAAGAGACGAATGATCTTTCAGTGTGGATTGGATTGCGGTACTAGATTACCTGTTTTTGTTTTCTCGCTCGAGTTACTCTGATAGTCCTTTTGAACAATTTTCCAAGAATTTCTGTTCCACATCTCGATACCGACTGTATTACATCTCTACAAAACGTCCTAAATCTCAGATCATTTCAATACCAAATTGTACCACCCATTTGTACCAATCCAATCTACACAATCTGACGACCAAACTGGTACGATCACACAACCCTACTTCATCTAGCACAATTTCTAATGAGCTATGAGCCTGACGTTGGAAATTTGATCTCATCAGTAGCCTTCTGGGCTGCGAAGTACGATGGAGGTTGTAGCTTAGTAGGGAAAGCACCTGTCTAGCGTGCTGGTCTCGTGGGATCAAACCCCACCGAAGGAAGTGGTTACCCTCAAGTACATTTTTCGAACTAAATCTTTCACATGTTGTACAATTGCACAAATCGAGTTTCAGACATAGTAATTGTTTTCCACTCCGGGTGGCTTAATGCCCGGAATATATTGAATTTGATTGTAATAAAAAAATGTCAAAGAAAATTATTCCGTTTTTGTCAACTGAAACTCACGGACCCTGTTTCTTCAGAACCATGGCCTTTTCCAGTTCCACGTCCAATTCGCATTTGAGTCACGGACATTACGCACTGTTGGTTTTTTTATTTAGATATGCATGCATTCTCCAAAATCTTTTTCTTTATTTTGCCTTCAGTAGCAGGTTAATAAAAACTTAATAAAACACTTTATTTTCATCTTCTTTGCACTTTTTTTGTCTTTCACGAAATTTGGGTTCATTTTAAAAATAAACACTCAAACTTTCAAATATGTGTTGTTTTAATGTTAAATTGCCTGTCATTCATGAGCAGTAATATTGAATTAGAAACATGGCAGGTATTTATTTCCGTCCACAGGGGCTCAAACCAACGAAAGCATCGTTCATTTGCTAGAACTCCACTATAGCAGAACGTTTCTCCTGAGCTTACGATTTGGTATGGATGAGTTTGGCAAAAAAAAGTGTCTCTTTTATCTATTATTTCTCATTATATCTAGGTAAATAAGATATACTTCGTTGAAATGGCTTTCCATTGTAATGCCTTTCAGCGTCGTGCTATAGAGACCAAATATAACCTCTGTTCACATTGTATTGCTGTGGTCTTTTGCAGAATCATTGTAATATTCAATCAGCAGTCGATATTGATTCTCTAACAACTGTACCCGAAAGGCAATCACTTCCAGCTTCCCCCAGCAGACCAATTACGCATTGTTACCTCATTGCCGCCGTACCACAAAATAGCGCAGCCATTCCGCGTTGTCGTCGTTACATTTATGCCATTGATGACGTGCCGAATAACAGCGGGCGTCGTTCGCGAAACATCCACCGACGCCTACGACAAGTGCCTGCTGGTTGAAGCGGCGGCGGCAGCAGCATAATTTCACCCAGCAGGATCACGTTCCGCTATTAAAGTGTAGATATACGGCTCAGTTGAACCATATCGGCTCGGATTCGGTATTAAGTGACATCAACAGCAACAGTAACCGCTTCAGCACGGGCATCCAACCGGCGTGGGTTCGGCTTATGCATAAAGCGCGCGTTCGTTAAAATGTACGTAATGGCGGACGTGATCAAGAGGATGAATTAAAATCCCCGCGATGGGCGTTCTCCTGCACTGGGTCATTGAGTGGCATCGTCATTGTTGTGTCTTTCGCTATCTTCAGGTCCATTCAGAATAAGTGAATATTGATTTGTGGTGCGATATCGAAGACGAGGTCACCCCGTGCCACGCCGTTTCAACTTTACGGAGGAGACGTGCGACCCCTGATTAAGTTAGAGCGACGACGTTTATCTGCGTACGCGTATATCACCTTGACATGACGTGCATCCCATCCCAAAGTGGTTTCGAGTTGCGAATTACTGCGCGTTGTTACATCGCAACGACAATGTGCGAAAATTAGGCTTTCAATTTGGTATCAAAGACTTCGTGCGCTGCCTCTGCAATCAATGCGAAATTGGGAATGCATTCGCATCCTGGTAATGGCACCGAGTTGCACGCAAACGTTCCGGCACTTTGACCTACATTCGCTAGCCGTGCTGCAGTCGACTACAACGACAACGACCCACCGAACGGAAGGAATGTCTGGTTGCGTGGATGTCTCTTTAATGGCGTTGGAAAACAATTAATTATCGCATGGTAGCTACCACGGCCCCGGGGGGAAAACAGCCAACAAAGTGGTTGGACACAGTTTGGTGGGCAGATAGTGGGCAACGAAATGTTCGTCGTAGATGGGCTTGTGGGAGGGGTGACGGGTCGACAGCGTCGAGGTGGTGATGCATGGTGAATTATTATTTACGTTTAATGGCATCGCTGGATGAACACATGCATGGTTTATAGGTTTATGGCTTGCAACGTGAGAATATGGGAACCTATTTTGGATGCAGTTCATTGCGGGTGAACGAGGGTGGCTGATGTTTACGAACTTAAGGCTTTTCGGGGAGTCAATTATTGGTAATGGCTTGGGCTGTTATTTTCGATCAAATTATGAATACATTTGAGACCTGTTGCACTCAACCCTACATTAGCGTTTATGGCGGAGTAATGAATTACATTAAAACTTATCTGTTGTGCGTTTGACAGCGTATTTCGTACTGAAACAACTTTGCGGGCAACAGCAACAGTGATATGGAAAATCAACAGATTCCCCGTACAATTTATACGTTAGTAAGGAATATATGTTAGTAAACTGAATATATAGTGCGTTCCATGATTTTATTACAATATCAGGCAGAAGGACACAATTTCATGCAATTTGTAATGCCGCATCAGGATTAATGTGTAGAAAAGTTTAGTTTATGACTTACCAAAAGTTATGCCACGAGATCCTTACCTTGTTACTACATATCAAAAATCTTCACAAGCTGTTGAAAATGAATATCACTCTTTATTAAATTCCCTTCTTCAATATGTGCCATCACTTTGAATTACTTTTCTAAGAGTTCAATCGTTCAATTTTCTCCTGCTCGTATTTCTTCCTCTTATTTTCTTCCTTTCAATTTAAACTTTTTATGCCCCCCACACATCGCACTGTACTCGATAGCTCTACACACCATGGCACTTTTTGGAGCTAGAAAAAAAAATTGTCGCATAGTCGCGAATATTGTCTCCTAAGGAATGAAAAAAGTCCCGTAATTTAAATTATATGTTCCAATTCCCAAATATTGTTGTTCGATTTTTTTTTTGCAATTGATAAAAATATGTAGGGGAACTGTTCCGATCTCCATTTCACTGAACATATATTCATCTCATCGCGAAACAAAGAGATACGGCACCAATTTCGTCGCTTTTTCGTCAACATGCGTGCTCACTACCTAAACAAAATCATAAAAAAAAATAAATCAAATACCTTTTCATTGCTTCGTGTTTGATAGGATGAACATCGGAGCCATGAGATGAATTCCAGGAGCAGTTCCCCTACAAAAAAATACGCTAGAAGTTTAGAACAAAAGTACTTATGGTTCTAGGTAAAACAGGGAGGGGGATAAGGTTTCCCAAGGGATCAAGTCTGTGTGTCCATTATGGAAATATTTTGGAGGTCCACAATAGAACAAGAATATGAAGAAACGGGACATCAAAATCAAATGTAGTGTCGACTATAGGTAAACAAGTTTTATTACGGATCCTCAGGGGGTCTTCTTCTTTCTATTGGCATTACATCCCCACACTGAAACAGAGCCGACTCGCAGCTTAGTGTTCATTAAGCACTTCCACAGTTGTTAACTGTGAGGTTTCTAATCCAGGTGTCTAAACCATTTTTGCGTTCGTATATCATGAGGCTAACACGATAATACTTTTATGCCCAGGGAAGTCGAGATAATTTCCGAAAATTGCCTAGACCGGTACCGGGAATCGAACCCAGCCCCCCTCAGCATGGTCTTGCTTTGTAGCCGTGCGTCTTTACTCACGGCTAAGGAGAACCCCCTCAGGGGGTCTTCTATAGGGCAAATTCAGCAAAACTTTGAAATGTTAAATTCAAAGAATAACGTCGTGTAATTGAGTGTTTCATTTATTTGTGAACGGCTTTCCGAGAGCGTCCTTGGAGGAATTTCTGGAAGAATTTCCAAAGGAATGCGCGTAAGATTTCCTAGATCTAGATTAATAATTTTCATAGAAAATTCTTCAAGAATTTCTGGACAATTTCCGGAAAAACTCCTGGAGAAAATCTTCGTGGTTATTTCCGTAGTAGCAAAGAACTTTATGGAGTGTTCTTGGAGGAGTTTTTGAAAGAATTTCAAGAGAAATTCTATGAGTAGTTATTTTAAGAAGTTACAGGACTTCTCGAGGATTTCCTGGGCAAACATCTTGAAACATTCATATAGGAACTACCGGAGGAATTCCTGAAGAATTTTTGAGAGAGCTACAGGGAGAATTCCTGGAGGCATTTCCGAATAAATTCCTGGAGGAACTCCAGGAGGAGTTCTTCGAAAAACTTCCAGAGGAATTTCTACGAAGGAACTACTGGAGGAACTTCCGAAGGAACTCTTAGAGGAACTTCCGAAGGAACTCCTAGAGGAACATCCGGAAGAACTCCTAGAGGAACTTCCGAAGGAACTTCTAGAGCAACTTCTGGAGAAACTTCTCGAGGAACTTCCGAAGAAACTCCCGGAGGAACTTCTCGAAGAATTCCTGGAGGAACTCCTGTAGGAATTGGTGAGAAAACATCCGGAGGAATTTCTAGAGGATCCTCAGAAGGAACTGCTGGAGGAGCTTTCGAAGGAACTTCTGGAGGAACTTCCGAAGGAACTCCTAAAGGAACTTCCATAGAAACTTCTCTAGAAACTCCCAGAGGAGTTCCTGGAGGAACTTCCGGAGGAGTTCCTGGAGGAAATTCCGGAGGAGTTCCTGGAGGAACTTCCGGAGGAATTCCTGGAGAAACTTCCGGAGGAATTCCTGGAGGAACTTCCGGAGGAATTCCTGGAGGAACTTCCGGAGGAATTCCTGGAGGAACTTCCGGAGGAATTCCTGGAGGAACTTCCGGAGGAATTCCTGGAGGAACTTCCGGAGGAATTCCTGGAGGAACTTCCGGAGGAATTCCTGGAGGAACTTCCGGAGGAATTCCTGGAGGAACTTCCGGAGGAATTCCTGGAGGAACTTCCGGAGGAATTCCTGGAGGAACTTCCGGAGGAATTCCTGGAGGAACTTCCGGAGGAATTCCTGGAGGAACTTCCGGAGGAATTCCTGGAGGAACTTCCGGAGGAATTCCTGGAGGAACTTCCGGAGGAATTCCTGGAGGAGCTTCCGGCGGAATTCCTGGAGGAACTTCCGGAGGAATTCCTGGAGGAACTTCCGGAGGAATTCCTGGAGGAACTTCCGGAGGAATTCCTGGAGGAACTTTCGGAGGAATTCCGGAGGAACTTCCGGAGGAATTCCTGGAGGAACTTCCGGAGGAATTCCTGGAGGAACTTCCGGAGGAATTCCTGGAGGAACTTCCGGAGGAATTCCTGGAGGAACTTCCGGAGGAATTCCTGGAGGAACTTCCGGAGGAATTCCTGGAGGAACTTCCGGAGGAATTCCTGGAGGAACTTCTAGAGGAATTCCTGGAGGAACTTCTAGAGGAATTCCTGGAGGAACTTCCGGTGGAATTCCTGGAGGAACTTCCGGAGGAATACCTGGAGGAACTTCCGAAGGAACTTCCGGAGGAATTCCTGGAGGAACTTCCGGAGGAATTCCTGGAGGAACTTCCGGAGGAATTCCTGGAGGAACTTCCGGAGGAATTCCTGGAGGAACTTCCGTAGGAATTCCTGGAGGAACTTCCGGAGTAATTCCTGGAGGAACTTGCGCAGGAATTCCTGGAGGAACTTCCACAGGAATTCCTGGAGGAACTTCCGCAGGAATTCCTGGAGGAACTTCCGCAGGAATTCCTGGAGGAACTTCCGCAGGAATTCCTGGAGGAACTTCCGCAGGAATTCCTGGAGGAACTTCTGCAGGAATTCCTGGAGGAACTTCCGCAGGAATTCCTGGAGGAACTTCCGCAGGAATTCCTGGAGGAACTTCCGCAGGAATTCCTGGAGGAACTTCCGCAGGAATTCCTGGAGGAACTTCCGCAGGAATTCCTGGAGGAACTTCCGCAGGAATTCCTGGAGGAACTTCCGCAGGAATTCCTGGAGGAACTTCCGCAGGAATTCCTGGAGGAACTTCCGCAGGAATTCCTGGAGGAACTTCCGCAGGAATTCCTGGAGGAACTTCCGCAGGAATTCCTGGAGGAATTTCCGCAGGAATTCCTGGAGGAACTTCCGCAGGAATTCCTAGAGGAACTTCCGGAGGAATTCCTGGAGGAACTTCCGGAGGAATTCCTGGAGGAACTTCCGGAGGAATTCCTGGAGGAACTTCCGGAGGAATTCCTGGAGGAACTTCCGGAGGAATTCCTGGAGGAACTTCCGGAGGAATTCCTGGAGGAACTTCCGGAGGAATTCCTGGAGGAACTTCCGGAGGAATTCCTGGAGGAACTTCCGGAGGAATTCCTGGAGGAACTTCCGGAGGAATTCCTGGAGGAACTTGGAGGAATTCCTGGAGGAACTTCCGGAGGAATTCCTGGAGGAACTTCCGGAGGAATTCCTGGAGGAACTTCCGGAGGAATTCCTGGAGGAACTTCCGGAGGAATTCCTGGAGGAACTTCCGGAGGAATTCCTGGAGGAACTTCCGGAGGAATTCCTGGAGGAACTTCCGGAGGAATTCTGGAGGAATTCCTGGAGGAACTTTCGCAGGAATTCCTGGAGGAACTTCCGCAGGAATTCCTGGAGGAACTTCCGCAGGAATTCCTGGAGGAACTTCCGCAGGAATTCCTGGAGGAACTTCCGCAGGAATTGCTGGAGTAGCTTTTGGAGGAAGTCCAGAGGAACTTCCGGAGGAATTCTTGAAGGAACTTCCGGAGAAATTCCTGCAGGAATTCCTGGTGGAACTTCCGAAGGAATTCCTGGAGGAACTTCCGCAGGAATTCCTGAGGAACTTCCACAGGAATTCCTGGAGGAACTTCCGCAGGAATTCCTGGAGGAACTTCCGCAGGGATTCCTGGAGGAACTTTCGCGGGAATTCCTGAGGAACTTCCGCAGTAATTCCAGGAGGAACTTCCGCAGGAATTCCTGGAGGAACTTCCGCAGGAATTCCTGGAGGAACTTCCGCAGGAATTCCTGGAGGAACTTCCGCAGGAATTCCTGGAGGAACTTCCGCAGGAATTCCTGGAGGAACTTCCGCAGGAATTCCTGGAGGAACTTCCGCAGGAATTCCTGGAGGAACTTCCAGGAATTCCTGGAGGAACTTCCGCAGGAATTCCTGGAGGAACTTCCGCAGGAATTCCTGGAGGAACTTCCGCAGGAATTCCTGGAGGAACTTCCAGGAATTCCTGGAGGAACTTCCGCAGGAATTCCTGGAGGAACTTCCGCAGGAATTCCTGGAGGAACTTCCGCAGGAATTCCTGGAGGAACTTCCAGGAATTCCTGGAGGAACTTCCGCAGGAATTCCTGGAGGAACTTCCGCAGGAATTCCTGGAGGAACTTCCGCAGGAATTCCTGGAGGAACTTCCGCAGGAATTCCTGGAGGAACTTCCGCAGGAATTCCTGGAGGAACTTCCGCAGGAATTCCTGGAGGAACTTCCAGGAATTCCTGGAGGAACTTCCGCAGGAATTCCTGGAGGAACTTCCGCAGGAATTCCTGCAGGAACTTCCGCAGGAATTCCTGGAGGAACTTCCGCAGGAATTCCTGGAGGAACTTCCAGGAATTCCTGGAGGAACTTCCGCAGGAATTCCTGGAGGAACTTCCCAGGAATTCCTGGAGGAACTTCCGCAGGAACTCCTGGAGGAACTTCCGCAGGAATTCCTGGAGGAACTGCCGCAGGAATTCCTGGAGGAACTTCCGCAGGAGTTCCTCGAGGAACTTCCGCAGGAATTCTGGAGGAACTGCAGGAATTCCTGGAGGAACTTCCGCAGGAATTCCTGGAGGAACTTCCGCAGGAATTCCTGGAGAAACTTCCGCAGGAATTCCTGGAGGAACTTCCGCAGCAATTCCTGGAGGAACTTTCGCAGGAATTCCTGGAGGAACTTCCGGAGGAATTCCTGGAGGAACTTCCGGAGGAATTCCTGGAGGAACTTCCGGAGGAATTCCTGGAGGAACTTCCGGAGGAATTCCTGGAGGAACTTCCGGAGGAATTCCTGGAGGAACTTCCGGAGGAATTCCTGGAGGAACTTCCGGAGGAATTCCTGGAGGAACTTCCGCAGGAATTCCTGGAGGAACTGCCGGAGGAATTCCTGGAGGAACTTCCGGAGGAATTCCTGGAGGAACTTCCGGAGGAATTCCTGGAGGAACTTCCGGAGGAATTCCTGGAGGAACTTCCGGAGGAATTCCTGGAGGAACTTCCGGAGGAATTCCTGGAGGAACTTCCGGAGGAATTCCTGAGGAACTTCGGAGGAATTCCTGGAGGAACTTCGGAGGAATTCCTGGAGGAACTTCCGGAGGAATTCCTGGAGGAACTTCCGGAGGAATTCCTGGAGGAACTTCGGAGGAATTCCTGGAGGAACTTCCGGAGGAATTCCTGGAGGAACTTCCGGAGGAATTCCTGGAGGAACTTCCGGAGGAATTCCTGGAGGAACTTCCGAGGAATTCCTGGAGGAACTTCCGGAGGAATTCCTGGAGGAACTTCCGGAGGAATTCCTGGAGGAACTTCCGGAGGAATTCCTGGAGGAACTTCCGGAGGAATTCCTGGAGGAACTTCCGGAGGAATTCCTGGAGGAACTTCCGGAGGAACTTCCGGAGGAATTCCTGGAGGAACTTCCGGAGGAATTCCTGGAGGAACTTCCGGAGGAATTCCTGGAGGAACTTCCGGAGGAATTCCTGGAGGAACTTCCGGAGGAATTCCTGGAGGAACTTCCGGAGGAATTCCTGGAGGAACTTCCGGAGGAATTCCTGGAGGAACTTCCGGAGGAATTCCTGGAGGAACTTCCGGAGGAATTCCTGGAGGAACTTCCGGAGGAATTCCTGGAGGAACTTCCGGAGGAATTCCTGGAGGAACTTCCGGAGGAATTCCTGGAGGAACTTCCGGAGGAATTCCTGGAGGAACTTCCGGAGGAATTCCTTGAGGAACTTCCGGAGGAATTCCTGGAGGAACTTCCGGAGGAATTCCTGGAGGAACTTCCGGAGGAATTCCTGGAGGAACTTCCGGAGGAATTCCTGGAGGAACTTCCGGAGGAATTCCTGGAGGAACTTCCGGAGGAATTCCTGGAGGAACTTCCGGAGGAATTCCTGGAGGAACTTCCGGAGAAATTCCTGGAGGAACTTCCGGAGGAACTTCCGGAGGAATTCCTGGAAAAACTTCCGGAGGAACTTCCGCAGGAATTCCTGGAGGAACTTTTGCAGGAATTCCTGGAGAAACTTTCGCAGGAATTCCTTAAAGAACTTCTGGAGGAATTACTGGAGGAACTTCCGCAAGAATTCCTGGAGGAACTTCCGCAGGAATTCCTGTGGAACTTCCGTAGGAATTCCTGGAGGAACTTCCACAGGAATTCCTGGAGGAACTTCCGCAAGAATTCCTGGAGGAACTTCCGCAGGAATTCCTGCAGAAACTTCTGCAGGAGTTCCTGGAGGAACTTCCGTAGGAATTCCTGGAGGAACTTCCGCAGGAATTCCTGGAGGAACTTCCGCAGGAATTCCTGGAGGAACTTCCGCAGGAATTCCTGGAGGAACTTCCGCAGGAATTCCTGGAGGAACTTCCGGAGGAATTCCTGGAGGAACTTCCGCAGGAATTCCTGGAGGAACTTCCGCAGGAATTCCTGGAGGAACTTCCGCAGGAATTCCTGGAGGAACTTCCGCAGGAATTCCTGGAGGAACTTCCGCAGGAATTCCTGGAGGAACTTACGAAGGAATTCCTGGAGGAACTTACGCAGGAATTTCTGGAGATACTTCCGCAGGAGTTCCTGGAGGAACTTCCGCATGATTTTCTGGACATATTATTAGGCTATTTCGATGAGCTTTCTTTTGTCGATAATTTGAATTACATGTTTTTCAGGCCGTAGCGCGTACAAAGTATAATCGTCGTTCGACATTCCATACAAAAAAAAACTTTGTCAGTAATACTTCTAGCACTTAATCTTTAAATTTAATTCTTTTCAGGTAAGCGACGGAAGACAGCTGACTTGTGAGTACAACAGTTTTTCGTGAAAATCAAGCATGGTATGGGATTTAACATATCACAAAATAAATACAAACAATTAAATGATTCCTCAGCCCAAAGCATTTTACCTACGCACTAAGTAGTCTACCGTATTAACGTTTAGACGCGATTTATGCTCTACATACAAAGTACACAGATTTTAAGCAATCTGATTTGTTCTCATTTAAGAATAAGACAAATACCAAGTATGAAATTTCCATAAATAATCCATACTGATTTCTTTAATAGCATTTTCTAAATTTTCTGTGAAAAATTTCTTACTTACCATGGGGCGTTTTTATTTTAGTCGTAACAAATTTGGTAATCCAACGCGATATGTAAATCATCGGAGAGAAGGGTCCAACTTTGGACGACTGATTCCGAATAGAGATGTGGATGGGGATCCATCCGCAGATGAAAATGTTCCATAAGTTGTTCTCACATTACCCAGCTGTGACGCGTATCTTGACGAGGGTACTTCTCAGCTCGGTTAGTTATAGTTGTATAATTAATTGAAACATACATCACATCCCATTCCATCGCGCTAGGATTCCAACTTTGTCTAGACGGAGTCGGTATGCCGCCGAAGTGTTCTATCGCTGCCAAATTGTAAACTACAGCATGCTGATTGTGCGATTCACTATGGTTGGATATTTATCAAGTTGGCATTTCGCTTGAATGGATGATTGGTGGAAGCGTAGATTCCGGAAAGCAAACTTTGGAAACATGTGTGGCGCGGGCACATGAATTTAGACACAGCATGAAGTTAGTTGGCTGATGAAGCGTTAATTTGTGTATTTGCAAACTGATTGCGGGTGCGGTACCGCATCCAACCATCAAGCGAGGAAGGATTCGCTTCGTACTGCACAATTTCTAGGCAACTCGTAATGTCATAAACGGATTTCATTACTGCATTTAAGTAGAAAATAAAGTTAGGTTGGAATGAAAATTCTTGTTGCATTTGTTGCAATTCTGTACTTCCGAACGCAAGGTTATTCATTGATGCCAACCGAATTCTCAAATTGGCAAAAGAGGCAATGCTATATGAACGAATCAATGCACATTGATTCGTTTGTCAACATTGCTACAGCCGTTGCCGCTTCTGCCACACCGCTCATAACTTGGTAATGGTTGCTGATAAATCGGGTTTGAGCTCATGCGATTAATATCAATAATCTTCCAGGTACCTTCTTGTAACAATGCAAATGAGAACTTTCCAAGAAAGATTTTTGTTTACACTTTATTCTAAATTGAATGGTAGGTTATGAATAACTCAATTGTATGATTACAGATGTTTTAACGCACACGTAATTCAAGCAGACTAAATATTTTTTCGAGCTGCCTCATTTGTTTTAAAGTTCTCATATTCAAGCAGACTTCAGAAGAGTAAACTCGGGATAAATCTGCATAGGAAAAAAAAGTGGAATATTCCCATGTTGGTGGAATTGATGATAGAGTAAACAACCGCCTACCGTTCAACCACACAACGAACCACAGCTCCCGTTTCTGGCCGTTTCCGTTCCGGCCTGCGACATGAGCAACGGAAATTACATGCATAAATATGCACAGGAAATATTTTGATACCTTCGGCTGCAGTGCTTCTTCAGTTGGCAGATTTTTTCATGCTCTGCATAACATCATCGTTCTGGCATTTGGAAGTACATCAGTCCACATAACGACAGAAGCGAAGCCACCACCACCAGCAGCAGCATTACCTAACTCAGTCTGCTGCGACGAAGGCAGGAAAAGTGCAAACGGGCATGCTCTTCCCAGTCATTCGGCGTTGGCTTGGCGCCGTTATCGTGCTCACTGCCAGTGCAGCGGGGTGGATAGTGGGTGGAGGTTTGTGAAGGTAAGCGATAGTGTATGTTCGATATTTGAAATTCACATATTAAGTACATTGTCGTACTGGCGCTGAGGGGCTTAGCAGCATAAGAATGGCCTTCGTCAGTCCGAACGACATGCATCTTCTCTGACGAAAGAGGGTATACTTTAAGGACGACAAGATGCATTCCTAGTAGTGAGATACATTGAAATAGTTGGTTTCATCCAAGATAGAATCGCAACTGTTTGATAGAATTTCAATTGATAGTTATAGTAAGAAATAAGTTATTGCAAATTCCTTTTGCCGTGGGCTCTGTTGAACTTCTGTAAAAAAGCTACAGGTATCCGCAGGCAGGCTCAACCAAAACGACCGTGTGCTGAGAAAGAGCACAAGCCTAAGTCCTGGTGTTAGGTGAGACACTAAACAGACCTGACTCCCCGAGCAACACACATGTTGTAAATCAGTCTATTATACTCATATACGACTGAATTTGGTCATATATGAGTTATTTCAACCAAATCAACGTGAATTGTGCTGCTGGGGTCGACGGCCCTCCGACGAAATAGGAGGTTTTCGCAGTCCCGCAGGAATAATATGACTCGATACAATTGGCAAAGACCTAGGCAACGAATATATGGGCCTTGATTATTAAGGGAGTTGTTCCAAAATATCTATCGAGAATATTCTTCCAAGAAAATCTCTTTTGAGTACATTAAAGATTATCTTCAGAAATTCTGTCAGAAATTCCTTCCATAATTATTTCTTAAATTCTGGTATTTATTCCTTGGTGATTCCTGGAAGATATTCCTCTGTCAATATGAAAGGTATTCCTCCATATTTTTTTTTTTTTCAAGGGATTTATTTGGGATAAATTGCTAAGGTAGTTCTTCTAGGAATATCTTTGAGCACTCACCCAAGATTTTTTTTTTCTAGAGGTTGCTCCAGAAATTTTAATGATAATTCCTGCAAGAACTTCTCCAGAAAAGCCCTCTGTAAGCTACTGTAATTTGGAGTTCTTCCAGGAATTCTTCAAGAATTTTCATTAGAGTTCCTTCAGGAAATCCTCCAGAAGTTTTTAAGAAGTTTCTCCAGGAATTCCTGCGGATGATCCTCCAGGAGTTCCTGCGGAAGTGATGATGATGATGTTGATTGTCCCGCCACATAACCCTACTAAGGTTTGAGCTGGACGACTTACCTTTAAGTTAATTATTTGAATTTAATGAAGTACTTCCAGGAATTCCTGCGGAAGTATTTCCGGGAATTCCTGTGGAAGTTCCTCCAGGAATTTCTGCGAAAATTCCTCCATGAATTCCTCCGGTATTTTTTCACTCCTGCGGAAGTAAATTCGGAAATTCCTGCGGAAGTTCTTTCAGAAATTCCTGAGAAAGTTCCTTGAGCAATTCCTGCGGAAGAAGGAGGTTCCTCCAGGAATTCCTCCAGGAATTCCTCCGGATGTTCCTCCAGGAATTCCTCCGGAAGTTCCTCCGGAAGTTCCTCCAGGAATTCCTCCGGAAGTTCCTCCAGGAATTCCTCCTGAAGTTCCTCCAGAAATTCCTCCGGAAGTTCCTCCAGAAATTCCTCCGGAAGTTCCTCCAGGAATTCCTCCGGAAGTTCCTCCAGGAATTCCTCCGGAAGTTCCTCCAGGAATTCCTCCTGAAGTTCCTCCAGGAATTCCTCCGGAAGTTCCTCCAGGAATTCCTCCGGAAGTTCCTCCAGGAATTCCTCCGGAAGTTCCTCCAGGAATTCCTCCGGAAGTTCCTCCAGGAATTCCTCCGGAAGTTCCTCCAGGAATTCCTCCGGAAGTTCCTCCAGGAATTCCTCCGGAAGATCCTCCGGGAATTCCTCCGGAAGTTCCTACGGAAATTCCTCCGAAAGTCCCTCCTGGAATTCCTCCGGGAGTTCCTCCAGGAATTCCTCCGGAAGTTCCTCCAGGAATTCCTCCGGAAGTTCTCCAGGAATACCTCCGGAAATTCCTCCAGGAGTTCCCCCGGAAGCTCCCCCAAGAATTCCTCCGAAGTTCCTCCAGGAATTCCTCCGGAAGTTCCTCCAGGAATTCCTCCGAAGTTCCTCCAGGAATTCCTCCGGAAGTTCCTCCAGGAATTCCTCCGGAAGTTCCTCCAGGAATTCCTCCGGAAGTTCCTCCAGGAATTCCTCCGGAAGTTCCTCCAGGAATTCCTCCGGAAGTTCCTCCAGGAATTCCTCCGGAAGTTCCTCCAGGAATTCCTCCGGAAGTTCCTCCAGGAATTCTTCCGGAAGTTTCTCCAGGAATTCCTCCTAGAATTCCTCCGGAAGTTCCTCCAGGAATTCCTACAGGAATTCCTCCGGAAGCTTCTCCAGGAATTCCTCCGGAAGTTCCTCCAGGAATTCCTCCGGAAGTTCCTCCAGGAATTCCTCCGGAAGTTCCTCCAGGAATTTCTCCGGAAGTTCATTCAGGAATATCTCCGGAAGTTCATCCAGGAATTCCTCCGGAAGTTCCTCAAGGGATTTCTCCGGAAGTTCCTCAAGGGATTCCTCCGGAAGTTTCTCAAGGAATTCCTCCGGAAGTTCCTCCAGGAATTCCTCCGGAAGTTCCTCCAGGAATTCCTCCGGAAGTTCCTCCAGGAATTCCTCCGGAAGTTCCTCCAGGAATTCCTCCGGAAGTTCCTCCAGGAATTCCTCCGGAAGTTCCTCCAGGAATTCCTCCGGAAGTTCCTCCAGGAATTAATCCGGAAGTTCCTCCAGCAAATCTTCCGGAAGTTCCTCCAGGAATTCCTCCGAAAGATCCTCCAGGTATTCCTGCGAAAGTTCCTCCAGGTATTCCTTTAGAGTTCCTCCAGGTATTCCTCCGAAAGTTCCTTCGGAAGTTCCTCCGGAAGTTCCTCCAGGAATTCCTCCGGAAGTTCCTCCAGGAATTCCTTCGGAAGTTCCTCCAGGAATTCCTTCGGAAGTTCCTCCAGGAATTCCTTCGGAAGTTCCTCCAGGAATTCCTTCGGAAGTTCCTCCAGGAATTCCTCCGAAGTTCCTCCAGGAATTCCTCCGGAAGTTCCTCCAGGAATTCCTCCGGAAGTTCCTCCAGGAATTCCTCCGGAAGTTCCTCCAGGAATTCCTCCGAAGTTCCTCCAGGAATTCCTCCGGAAGTTCCTCCAGGAATTCCTCCGGAAGTTCCTCCAGGAATTCCTCCGAAGTTCCTCCAGGAATTCCTCCGGAAGTTCCTCCAGGAATTCCTCCGGAAGTTCCTCCAGGAATTCCTCCGGAAGTTCCTCCAGGAATTCCTCCGGAAGTTCCTCCAGGAATTCCTCCGAAGTTCCTCCAGGAATTCCTCCGGAAGTTCCTCCAGGAATTCCTCCGGAAGTTCCTCCAGGAATTCCTCCGGAAGTTCCTCCAGGAATTCCTCCGGAAGTTCCTCCAGGAATTCCTCCGGAAGTTCCTCCAGGAATTCCTCCGGAAGTTCCTCCAGGAATTCCTCCGGAAGTTCCTCCAGGAATTCCTCCGGAAGTTCCTCCAGGAATTCCTCCGGAAGTTCCTCCAGGAATTCCTCCGGAAGTTCCTCCAGGAATTCCTCCGGAAGTTCCTCCAGGAATTCCTCCGGAAGTTCCTCCAGGAATTCCTCCGGAAGTTCCTCCAGGAATTCCTCCGGAAGTTCCTCCAGGAATTCCTCCGGAAGTTCCTCCAGGAATTCCTCCGGAAGTTCCTCCAGGAATTCCACCGGGAGTTCCTCCAGGATTTGTTGCGGAAATTTCTCCAGGACTTCCTGCAGAGGTTCCTCTAGGAATTCCTCCGGAAGCTCCTCCAGGAATTCCTCCGGAAGTTCCTCCAGGAATTCCTCCGGAAGTTCCTCCAGGAATTCCTCCGGAAGTTCCTCCAGGAATTCCTCCGGTAGTTCCTCCAGGAATTCCTCCGGAAGTTCCTCCAGGAATTCCTCCGGAAGTTCCTCCAGGAATTCCTGCGGAAGTTCCTCCAGGAATTCCTCCGGAAGTTCCTCCAGGAATTCCTCCGGAAGTTCCTCCAGGAATTCCTCCGGAAGTTCCTCCAGGAATTCCTCCGGAAGTTCCTCCAGGAATTCCTCCGGAAGTTCCTCCAGGAATTCCTCCGGAAGTTCCTCCAGGAATTCCTCCCGAAGTTTCTCCAGGAATTCCTCCGGAAGTTCCTCCAGGAATTCCTCCGGAAGTTCCTCCAGGAATTCCTCCGGAAGTTCCTCCAGGAATTCCTCCGGAAGTTCCTCCAGGAATTCCTCCGGAAGTTCCTCCAGGAATTCCTTCCGAAGTTCCTCCAGGAATTCCTCCGGAAGTTCCTCCAGGAATTCCTCCGGAAGTTCCTCCAGGAATTCCTCCGGAAGTTCCTCCAGGAATTCCTCCGGAAGTTCCTCCAGGAATACCTCCGGAAGTTCCTCCAGGAATTCCTCCGGAAGTTCCTCCAGGAATTCCTCCGGAAGTTCCTCCAGGAATTCCTCCGGAAGTTCCTCCAGGAATTCCTCCGGAAGTTCCTCCAGGAATTCCTCCGGAAGTTCCTCCAGGAATTCCTCCGGAAGTTCCTCCAGGAATTCCTCCGGAAGTTCCTCCAGGAATTCCTCCGGAAGTTCCTCCAGGAATTCCTCCGGAAGTTCCTCCAGGAATTCCTCCGGAAGTTCCTCCAGGAATTCCTCCGGAAGTTCCTCCAGGAATTCCTCCGGAAGTTCCTCCAGGAATTCCTCCGGAAGTTCCTCCAGGAATTCCTCCGGAAGTTTCTCCAGGAATTCCTCCGGAAGTTCCTCCAGGAATTCCTCCGGAAGTTCCTCCAGGAATTCCTCCGGAAGTTCCTCCAGGAATTCCTCCGGAAGTTCCTCCAGGAATTCCTACGGAACGTCCTTCAGGAATTCCTACGGAAGTTCCTCCAGGAATTCCTCCGGAAGTTCCTCCAGGAATTCCTCCGGAAGTTCCTCCAGGAATTCCTCCGGAAGTTCCTCCAGGAATTCCTCCGGAAGTTCCTCCAGGAATTCCTCCGGAAGTTCCTCCAGGAATTCCTCCGGAAGTTCCTCCAGGAATTCCTCCGGAAGTTCCTCCAGGAATTCCTCCGGAAGTTCCTCCAGGAATTCCTCCGGAAGTTCCTCCAGGAATTCCTCCGGAAGTTCCTCCAGGAGCTCCCCCGGAGGTTCCTCCAGGAATTCCTCCGGAAGTTCCTCCAGGAATTCCTCCGGAAGTTCCTCCAGGAATTCCTCCGGAAGTTCCTCCAGGAATTCCTCCGGAAGTTCCTCCAGGAATTCCTCCGGAAGTTCCTCTAGGAATTCCTCCGGAAGTTCCTCCAGGAATTCCTCCGTAAGTTCCTTCAGGAATTCCTCCGTAAGTTCCTCCAGGAATTCCTCCGGAAGTTCCTCCAGGAATTCCTCCGGAAGTTCCTCCAGGAATTCCTCCGGAAGTTCCTCCAAGAATTCCTCCGGAAGTTCCTCCAGGAATTCCTCCGGAAGTTCCTCCAGGAATTCCTCCGGAAGTTCCTCCAGGAATTCCTCCGGAAGTTCCTCCAGGAATTCCTCCGGAAGTTCCTCCAGGAATTCCTCCGGAAGTTCCTCCAGGAATTCCTCCGGAAGTTCCTCCAGGAATTCCTCCGGAAGTTCCTCCAGGAATTCCTCCGGAAGTTCCTCCAGGAATTCCTCCGGAAGTTCCTCCAGGAATTCCTCCGGAAGTTCCTCCAGGAATTCCTCCGGAAGTTCCTCCAGGAATTCCTCCGGAAGTTCCTCCAGGAATTCCTCCGGAAGTTCCTCCAGGAATTCCTCCGGAAGTTCCTCCAGGAATTCCTCCGGAAGATCCTCCAGGAATTCCCCCGAAGTCCCTCCAGGAATTCCTCCGGAAGTTCCTCCAGGAATTCCTCCGGAAGTTCCTCCAGGAATTCCTCCGGAAGTTCCTCCAGGAAATCCTCCGGAAGTTCCTCCAGGAATTCCTCCGGAAGATCCTCCAGAAATTAAGTTCCTCCAAGAATTCCTCCGGAAGTTCCTCTAGGAATTCCTCCGGAAGTTCCTCCAAGAATTCCTTTGGAAGTTCCTCCGAGAATTCCTCGTGAGATCCTCCAGGAATTCCTCAGGAACATCCTCCAGGAATTCCTCGGGAAAATCCTCCAGGAATTTTTCAGGAAAATCCTCCAGGAATTCCTCCGGAAGTTCCTCCAGGAATTCCTCCGGAAGTTCCTCCAGGAATTCCTCCGGAAATTCCTCCAAGAATTCCTTCGGAAGTTCCTCCAGGAATTCCTCCGGAAGTTCCTCCAGGAATTCCTCCGGAAGTTCCTCCAGGAATTCCTCCGGAAATCCCTTCTATAGTTCTTCCAGTAATTCCTCCGTATGTTACTCCGAAAGTTCCTCAAGGAACTCAGCCGGAAGCTTCTCCGGATATTCTTCCAGGAATCCCTGCAGAAGTTCCTTCAAAAATACCCATGAAGTTTCTCTATGATTTTTTGCAGAAGTTCATCCAGAAATTCCTGCGGAAGATCTTTCAGGATCTATTGTGGAAGTTTCTCCAATAATTGCTCCAGGATTTCCTCCGGAATATTTTCCGGTAATTCCTCCGGAAGTCTCTCCATAAATCCCTTCAGAAGTTCATCTGAGACTTCATACTGAAGTTCCTCCAGGTATGTTCCTTCCGAAATTCCCATGGAAGGTCCTATAGAAATTCCTTTGGAACTTCCTCCAGGTGTTCCTCAGGAAGTTTCATCGCGAATTCCCCTGGAAATTCCTCCAGGAATTCCTCCATAAGTTCCTCCAAAATTTCCCTCAGGAATTCTGCCGGCAGTTTCAAATTGGAGGAAGGTGGAGGTACCTCCGGATGAATTCCTGACCTTGTTTCCGTAGGAATTGCTGAACTTACTTCTGGAGGAATTTCTGAACGAACTTCTGGAGGAATTTCTGAAGAATATTTCGGAGGAACACCTGACAGAATTGAGAAACTTACGAAAACTTCGACCAAATTCACGAAGGAACTTGCGGGGGAATTCCTTAAAAGTTCTTTCGAGGGAATTTCTGAAGAAATTTCCGGAGGAATAACAAAACGGATTTCTGGAGCAGCTGCTGAAGGATCTTCGGGATGGAATATTGTAAGTAAGAAAAACAAAATCTAGATGGAGTACTGCAAGAAGTTCCGGGTGATTTTTCGAGAAAATCAGGATTCAAGGATACAAGAATTCTAAGTATTTGAAACAGTGACCTTTTCCCCTCCCTTAATTGACCCATTGTTACCACCGACCTCGGAACCGAGATTGTTTGGCTATAGAGCCTAATTGGCGATTCAGATCCTTTCATAATAATTTCTCAACTTTGTCATGAATCTCATGTCATCGGCACAGTTTTTCAACCGCATCTTCATTTATATACACGCGGGTTTTTTTCACGCGTTTGGAATTCATTGATTTCTTGGTTACCCCGAATTTTCGCAGCATTTGTAGATTTATTTAGACCACTATGGGTCTCTGAGCCTTCTATCAAATCTCGATTTTGGAGTGATCATATAGCTTCTTCGTATACTAAGTACACGAGAAAGGCAAAAAGTACAAACATAATTTCGACACAAAATTTAAAATACACATTTTCTTAATTTTACTCAAAATAAGCGACAAAAGTCACATCACGTGTTAAATGGCAACCTATGAATAAGGCGCAACAAAATACTAGATGGTACAAAACGTAAATCCAATATTTAGATTTGCCGGCTATGTATCTAAAGTTTTTGAGTCCGCCATATTCGAAACGAATATGGAACGAACCCTCACCAAACGAGCTCAAAGACAACGTGCATGTTCCTTGCCAAACAAATTATCTGTTCAATTGATTCCAGGACCGGCATCCGTTGAGAAGGAAGCCCAATTTGTAGGGCTTCCATTTAAAAATTTATGTAACGTTTGTCTACTGCAGAAGCAATATTTACGTAACACATGTCCCCAGCAAATGAACAGGAGTTCCGTCGTCCGACTTGAAATAATGCCAATTTTACCTGTGTTTACGCTTGTGCTTCCGAGCAAGCCAGCGTCGGCCCGTAGGATGCATTCATACATATATGCACTCGACCAACATGATGTTGTCGACGGACGAGGACGACAACAACGACGACAGCCCGCCTTGCCATCCGTATCTATGTCTTATAGGTAGTTGTTGACGGACAACGACGACGACGACGACATGGTTGCTCCCTTTTGCGGTTGGTATTTCATCTCCTTGCTCCGAGGAGATCCCCGAGCCCTAATAACGCCATGCATTATAGTCGTCCTCATCATCAACGTACACAGCTGCTCCACGGGGACACCAATGCGGAATGGAAAAAACAACCCTCCCGTCTTGCTTGATGTGCTCGTTGTCGTCGAAAGTTGTTGATGATGATGTTCCAGATCGAGTCAGTCAGCTTTCCACGCTCGAGTGGAAAACGGAAAAACAACCTCACAATGCCAAGCCACCCGAGTGGAACTCGCACACGAGTACATACTTGCACACCTACGTGACCCAGCGTTTCTCAACTAGATCAGAAGTTCGATAAACTAATAAGCAGAATAACATTATTATGTGGTGCTGCAGTTCCCTGGAGCGACATTGGATGTTTTCCGAATTCATGCAGATATTTTTAAAACTAGGGTAGATGACAAAGCGGATATGGTCCCATAACGTAGACGCGTTCACTCTGGCAGTATTTTTAAATTTTCGCTGAAATTTATCAGTGACCGAGTTCTCAGATGAGAATACAAGTTACAAAAAACTGTTCAAAGGTTCTTCAAGTACATCCCGAAGTTATATTTTAGAAAGTCCAAAATGTTGAGATTGAATTTGAATATCAGCGTTTTGTCACAAACAATTCATACCCAACATCCGCTTAGGAACCCCTCGTCGATCCAGCTGCCCCCGGAGTCTTGCAGTGATCTGAGAGCTATCTGGGGCATTTTACCAGAAGGAAAACGCCACCACACCGTGCAAAATTGTCAATCAACCGTTGTAATTGACGACTTCTCCTGCAGCATAGACGATTGAAATCGATAGCTAGGTGGGCGGTACATGCCGGCAAGCACAGAGTAAATTCGCTTCACCACACAGCAAACTGGGCTCATGGAAATTGTTTTCATTTTAATCACGGCTGATGGGAGCGATTTAAATAATATTTGCGCTCCCTGTCTTGGGAATAAAATTATCTTCTGCGACAAATGTGTCTCAACGGTCGAGGGTTACTGCCGTCTAGTCTAAATTGCTTTCACAACAGCCGCAGCATGATATTATCGACGAACGACCGAACGAACAAACGACCGCCCGGCCGACCGAACGAAAAGCCTATTAACAAATTGGCAAAGCTTTGGAATCGATTACGCACGTTTCTGTCACCCTGGAAATTTCAATTTCGATCGTGACCGTTCGATTATCGAACTCCCGTCCCTGGCGAACGGCAGTGGTGGTATGGGGTGGCATCGTTACGCACCGTCCATACAAAATTTTCTTCAAACAGCCTCTTGGATCCGAAAATGGTACACAACCTTGGGACAACAAGGCAGATGGAATGGGTATTGCCCATCCCATTATCGTCAACGGCGGCGGTGCTTTGGAAAGGGTACGTACACAGGTTTTTACTTTACTTTTTTTTGTAATATGTGACTACCAGATGTGGTCACAGATTATGTTTGCTACAGCATATTGTTGTTCTAATCAAATTTTATCGAATCACTCCATGGGAATCATGAACAAGGGGAGCGCGATATCTAGTCATATTTTGTAATATATGACTACCAGATGTTTTCGAGTCAATATGACCCACACTTCAAATTGTAATAAATTTTAAACACAACAATGTGAAGGTCTGAAACTTCTTGACTTTTCCTATTTCGTGAAAAACTATGTTCCTGAACGTTGACCTACTTTGTACGACGTTCCTGGAGGGAAAAATAAACTCACATTTACGGTTTTCTAGGTTCTCCAAACCATTCTGGATTTCAGAGCCTTGGTCTACCAGGTCAATTACGCTTGTTACGGAACTTGTTGCTTGTTGCCAGTGTTGTGCTGAATCATTATCAGACGATAATGATTGCGATTTTCATGTGAAAACTTTTCACGTGAAAACAGTAGGCGAGTTGTCGCTGGCGACAACTTCTTAAATTATGTACTCAAACGATAATAAACACAGAATTTTCATTCAAACATTAATCTTTACTATGTTTAGCTAATTGTCAACAGTCCCATTATATCTTCTATTTGGCGTTATGGTTTCATGATAGTAAGGAAAAAAAGGCAAAACGGTTCTAAATGTAACGGTAAGTGCTTCAAATCAAGATACGATTTCCAAACGATTCTTAATCGCTAACGAGTTTTTAAAACTTGATAATATAAAAGTAAGATCGCGGGTGAGTTTGATCATCCTCAATTTTTTGAAAATTTGATTTTTCCCAACCCTGCTTGTTGCTAACCCATGATTCCCCATACCAAGCGCCTTAGAGACTAAGCGCCTTATTAACGAACTAAACTCATCCAAATCGGATGTTCTAAGTTCACCAAATCATTCTTGAGATAAGAACAATTGATCTACCATGTCAACTGGGCTCAATACAAAGTCAATAGCATCCTATGGGGTCAATACATGCTCTTAGAGTACATGGGTATGATTAACGATTTGGATATGTCCAAACCGGATATTCTACGTTCTCCAAACCATTCTGGAGTTCAGACGAATTGGTCCACCAAGACAACTGGATTCGATATAAAGCCAATGGCAACCTATGGTGTCCATATAGGCCCATAGAAGCCATGCGTATTATTTGTGATTAAGTTATGTTCAAATAGAATGTTCTAAGTTCTCCAAATCATTGTTAAAACCAGTTAAAACCAATAGATCTTTCGAGTAAACTGAGCTTAGTTTAAAATCAGTAGCAACCCATGATGTTCCCATTAACACGTACGTCCCCAACCCCCATTTTACGACAAAACTCAAAATTCAAAACCACGCAGTTCAGCCAATTTCTAACGGATTTTCAAGCAATCTTCTGGAATCGATCACAAAATTCCTATAGTTTTAGGAACCGAGGTCAATTTTTGTCCAATAGCCATGGTTCCGGATATATTCCGGGGAGTACTGGGGTTACCTCCCTCCCGGAAAAAATTGTCACTGGCAGATCGGCTTCGAAATCCATCGTGCGACATGTCAAACTTGATGATTTTGAAAACAAGTACACTGGAGTACATTTCGGCGATTTTCGATCGAATTGGCCACCCTCCGGGTACTTCCAGGGCCTGGTTCCCTTGGGGAAGTGGCCAATTTTCGTTCCATCTTGTAACCCATCTTGCGACATATCAAACTTCATATTTTTGCAAAACAAGTACACTGGAGTACATTTCGGCGATTTTCGATCGAATTGGCCACCCTCCGGGTACTTCCAGGGCCTGGTTCCCTTGGGGAAGTGGCCAATTTTCCTTCGATCTTGGAACCCATCTTGCGACATATCAAACTTCATGATTTTGCAAAAGAAGTACACTGGAGTACATTTCGGCGATTTTCGATCGAATTGGCCACCCTCCGGGTACTTCCAGGGCCTGGTTCCCTTGGGGAAGTGGCCAATTTTCGTTCCATCTTGTAACCCATCTTGCGACATATCAAACTTCATATTTTTGCAAAACAAGTACACTGGAGTACATTTAGGCGGTTTTCGATCGAATTGGCCACTCTCCGGGTACTTCCAGGGCCTGGTTCCCTTGGGGAAGTGGCCAATTTTCATTCGCTCTTGGAACCCATCTTGCGACATATCAAACTTCGTGATTTTGCAAAAGAAGTACACTGGAGTACATTTCGGCGATTTTCGATCGAATTGGCCACCCTCCGGGTACTTCCAGGGCCTGGTTCCCTTGGGGAAGTGGCCAATTTTCGTTCCATCTTGTAACCCATCTTGCGACATATCAAACTTCATATTTTTGCAAAACAAGTACACTGGAGTACATTTCGGCGATTTTCGATCGAATTGGCCACCCTCCGGGTACTTCCAGGGCCTGGTTCCCTTGGGGAAGTGGCCAATCTTGCCGACATATCAAACTTCATGATTTTGCAAAAGAAGTACACTGGAGTACATTTAGGCGGTTTTCGATCGAATTGGCCACTCTCCGGGTACTTCCAGGGCCTGGTTCCCTTGGGGAAGTGGCCAATTTTCATTCGCTCTTGGAACCCATCTTGCGACATATCAAACTTCGTGATTTTGCAAAAGAAGTACACTGGAGTACATTTCGGCGATTTTCGATCGAATTGCCCGCCCTCCGGGTACTTCCAGGGCCTGGTTCCCTTGGGGAAGTGGCCAATTTTTGTTCAATCTTGGAACCCATCTTGCGACATATGAAACTTCATGATTTTGCAAAATAAGTACACTGGAATACATTCAGGCGAATTTCGATCGAATTGGCCACCCTCCGGGAACTTCCAGGGCCTGGTACCCTTGGGGAAGTGGCCAATTTTCATTCGCTCTTGGAACCCATCTTGCAAAATATCAAACTTCGTGATTTTGCAAAACAAGTACACTGGAGTACATTTTGACGATTTTCGATCGAATTGGTCACCCTCCGAGTACTTCCATGGCCTGGTTTTCTTGGGGAAGTGGTCAATTTTCGTTCAATCTTGGAACCCATCTTGCAACATATCAAACTTCATGATTTTGCAAAACAAGTACACTGGAGTACATTTCGGCGATTTTCGATCGAATTGGCTACCTTCCGGGTACTTCCAGGGCCTGGTTCCCTTGAAGAAGTGGCCAATTTTCGTTCAATCTTGGAACCCATCTTGCGACATGTCAAACTTCATGATTTTGCAAAACAAGTACACTGGAGTACGTTTCGGCGATTTTCGATCGAATTGACCAGTTCCTCCAGGAATTCCTCCGGAAGTTCCTCCAGAAATTCCTCCGGAAGTTCCTCCAGGAATTCCTCCGGAAGTTCCTCCAGGAATTCATCCGGAAGTTCCTCCAGGAATTCCTCCGGAAGTTCCTCCAGGAATTCCTCCGGAAGTTCCTCCAGAAATACCTACGGAAGTTCCTGCAGGAATTCCTCCGGAAGTTCCTCCAGGAATTCCTCCGGAAGTTCCTCCAGGAATTCCTCCGGAAGTTCCTCCAGGAATTCCTCCGGAAGTTCCTCCAGGAATTCCTCCGGAAGTTCCTCCAGGAATTCCTCCGGAAGTTCCTCCAGGAATTCCTCCGGAAGTTCCTCCAGGAATTCCTCCGGAAGTTCCTCCAGGAATTCCTCCGGAAGTTCCTTCGGAAGTTCCTCCAGGAATTCCTCCGGAAGTTCCTCCAGGAATTCCTCCGGAAGTTCCTCCGGAAGTTCCTCCGGAAGTTCCTCCAGGAATTCCTCCGGAAGTTCCTCCAGGAATTCCTCCGGAAGTTCCTCCAGGAATTCCTCCGGAAGTTCCTCCAGGAATTCCTGGAGGAACTTCTGAATAAATTTTGGCGCTTGAAACTGGTTCACGCCGATCCACGCTGCCGCCAATCACCAACGGCGTGACGCCGCTGGCTGAAAAAGATCTATCACGCCACCGCCGGTCAAATTTCAATCAGCGCACAGGTCTACCTGGAAGTACCCGGAAGGTGGCCAATTCGATCGAAAATCACCGAAATGGACTCCAGTGTACTTGTTTTGCAAAAGGTTTCGCAAGGTGGGTTCCAAGAGTAAACGAAAATTGGCCACTTCCCCAAGGGCCCTGCTTCCTTCGGGTACTTCCCGGAGGGTGGTCAATTCGATCGAAAATCGCCGAAACGTACTCCAGTGTACTTGTTTTGCAAAATCATGAAGTTTGACATATCGCAAGATGGGTTCCAAGATTGAACGAAAATTGGCCACTTCTTCAAGGGAACCAGGCCCTGGAAGTACCCGGAAGGTAGCCAATTCGATCGAAAACCACCTAAATGTACTCCAGTGTACTTCTTTTGCAAAATCATGAAGTTTGATATGTCGCAAGATGGGTTCCAAGATTGAAGGAAAATTGGCCACTTCCCCAAGGGAACCAGGCCCTGGAAGTACCCGGAGGGTGGCCAATTCGATCGAAAATCGCCGAAATGTACTCCAGTGTACTTGTTTTGCAAAAATATGAAGTTTGATATGTCGCAAGATGGGTTACAAGATGAAACGAAAATTGGCCACTTCCCCAAGGGAACCAGGCCCTGGAAGTACCCGGAGGGTGGCCAATTCGATCGAAAATCGCCGAAATGTACTCCAGTGTACTTGTTTTGCAAAATCATGAAGTTTGACATGTCGCACGATGGATTTCGAAGCCGATCTGCCAGTGACCATTTTTTCCGGGAGGGAGGTAACCCCAGTACTCCCCGGAATATATCCGGAACCATGGCCATTGGACAAAAATTGACCTCGGTCCCTAAAACTATAGGAATTTTGTGATCGATTCCAGAAGATTGCTTGAAAATCCGTTAGAAATTGGCTGAGCTGCGTGGTTTTGAATTTTGAGTTTTGTCGTAAAATGGGGGTTGGGGACGTACGGACGCGCATAATTTACATTTTAAACATGTCCAGATCAGATATTTTAACACTTAATTAATGATTTTGTGTGTGTTACTTCTACGTGAAGTTAAACGATTTACAATGATATGGAAATGCTAATATCATTTTCCAAACTTAGACGTACATGTTCATGATAGAATTAGAGGCGAAAGTATAGAATTGATAGTTCCGTTAGGATACGGCAGGCATGAAGAATGTTTTTTATAGAAGTCGATTTGAAAGCGAGCGGAGGGCAATATTTGTGATGGCACATATCACACGACCTTCCTTCTACCAAGCTCTCGTATGAAGGGGGAGGGAAGAATATCAGTGCTCTACACCTCTAATTCTATCATGAACATGTACGTCTAAGTTTGGAAGATGATTTCCATATCATTGGATATTCTAAGTTCTTCAAATCAGTCTGGAGCTCAGACCAGTTGGTCTACTAAGTCAATTGGGCTCAGTACAAAATTAAAAACAACCCATGGTGTTCGTATAGGCCTTTAGCAGCCATGCGATCAACGATTTAACCCTTTCAGGACGGATGAGTCATATATGCCCAACGTTTTAGATTGGCTATGTAACATTAAAGAACAGAGATAAGTCACCGCTTTCTTCAGCAAAATTGTTCACCAGGATGTTGGCTTTGGGGTTGGCTTTGGGGTCGCGTTTGAATATACCCTGAAGACCCAGGTTTCCGAAATCTTGGGAAGATTTCGTTTCTGAGAGCATGCAACTAAATCTGGCATGGTTCAATCAAAGGTAATTGCCTATTTCCGGGGATTAAACCACCCGACTTGGACGTTAATTTACAATGTTATGAAAACTCATATGTGAATATGTACGTTATGTGGAAGATATTGATTTGGAAAATGTATTGGAGGTAACCACTTTCCCTTCGATGGGACTCGAACCCATGACCCTACAGTACGCTAGACGTGCTTTAACCAACTAAGCTACGAAGGACCTCCGTCGGCCTTCGCAACCTAGCGGCTACTGTTCCTGCAACCACTTCTGTGTGCGGTTCGAGGTGTGGCACGGAGCCCGTCTTGTTTAAATACAACATTTGGTTTTGGGCCGTACTGCTCTTTGATCTTCGGAAGAACATACTTACTTAAAATCCTGATGTAGACCTCCGAGTTCACCTTGTCGCCTTCTGGAATGAACACCGGGTCCATTTTTTACCATCGGAACCCACCAATCCAGGATGATTTTTCAGACACATATTTTTATACTCGACGGCCTCGTCTTTTGATGGGAGAGAACTAATATAGCGGTCGGTTCTAGAATTTGAAACAGGGTCAACGGTAAACATGCTCTCGTCGGGGAACAGGATTACCGGATTTTTCGCTCAAAATTTTCTGATATCGCTGAACTCGTAGCATACAGTTGGTAATCATGTGAGCTTTTTTTGTGCTCTCAACATCGCCCGCAATCGTCCTACACGATCTTTCGTACCGTACCATACCGTAAAGTCGCTGATTCCGCGTTCCTTCGCCGCTTTCCTCATTGAACGCACTGAATTCGCCCGAAACTTTCTTTTGATGGCTGCAACAACCCACGGAACCCGAGCTGATCTCGGACGACGTTTGGGCACCTTCGCGGACAGTTGTCCTTTCTTTTCACGGTTTCCCGGAACACTCCAACGGCGACCGAAATATCTTTTTGCGACATTCGGGCGTGGAACAAATCGTGTTTGCGCTGCCCCTTTGTCATAATGTAACTGTCAAACTAAGTAAATCGTTTTCTTTTACACACACACACTATTATATGAGCTACAGCTGACGTACATGCAAAGAAAACCAAGGAATTGGATGCACAGGTCAAATGGGAACCTTATTTCTGCGATGGAGCAAACATTATCGCGCATACGGTAGATATTTTTGAACATATTATCAGCTTTGGACATTTTGTTTCTAGAGATATTTTCTGATGCATTCGATGATATGTACTCTAGAACAGTTTGGATGGCCTAGGACATCCGAAAAAAATATTTCAACACCTTTTTAGATCTTTCTATACTAGTATTGGCAGGACCGAGCAAAAAACCCAAATCTGTACTTTAAATCAATGTAACGAAAAGGTGTCCTGAAAGGGTTAAATATATACTGAAACAATGATCTTAGTTCACAAAATAATTCTGGAGCTCAGACGAATTTGTTTGGCGGGTCAACTATGCTTGGAACAAAATCGATGACGACTCTTTTTATCAATTAGGCTCCTGATTATTTTGTGTATGACTTATTCGTTAGACATTACCAATTACGACGTTCTATATTCTAAAAATCTTTGCAGACCAAAGACCAATTAGTCCCCCATGCCAATAACGCTAGTTACAGAACCGATAGCAAGTTATTATGTCCCTTTTGGTCCCTGAAGATCATGCATATGATCAAAAATTTAGATATGTTCTCATACAACCATCTGAGAGCTCAAAACATCATATTTGGACGAACATAGATCGTAAATCGTAGGCTTGGCTAAAAGTAGCCTGAATATGGTGTCGGTGTCGTACCGAGTCGACTTTGTAGACGAATTTGCCTGAACTCTTGGGTGATTTGAAATATTTAGAACATTCGATTTTAACATATCAACACCAAGATTTGCTTTTTGCAAACCAAGCACAATCAATATGATAGACCAATTGGTATGAATTCTAGAATGATATGGAGAACTTAGAACACCGCAGCCTTCCTTAGCAGTGCGGTAGGCTACAGCTACAAAACAAGACTGTTGAAGTATAGTTTCAACTGGTTGTTACCGACCTCATGATTCTCGGCCGGAAGCGAAATTAAACACGTATGATCCGGTGATAGCGAGAATATAATTTCCTGTCACATAGAACATAACAAATTCAGTTGGTATTAGAATAGGTTTTAGTTCAGGCAATGCTTGGCAATTGTATATATCTAAGTTGCCTTCATGCTAAATAATAAATTCATCAATCATGCACATTTATATGTATAGTGCATCGTTCTCAATTAATTATTATTCCTAGATGTAAATACAATTTTAATAACTTACGTTTATTTCCCATTGTATAATTCCACGTAGTTTACAAGGTTCACGTAGATAAGCTGTTGTAGTAAATCCTATTAGGTTTATTGTAAGTTAGCTTATAAGGTTTAGAATTTTTTTTGCTGTAGTTTTACTCTTACCAATTTCTTCACCTCACCTAGTTCATAGTAGCATGTATGGCAAGTGGACAATAGGTCGCGGAATAGGTTTAGGTTACCTAGTTTAAGGATAGTTTTTAAGTAATTTTAGGCGATATTTAGGCAAATTAGGCTTACCGGTTCCAATATAGATTTGTGCACAAGCCCACTTGGAATTATTGAACTAGAATTAAGTTAATTTTATCTATCTTTCCTCACAATACTTGACTTGCAGCGTTTCCTTTCTATTTGTTCGTCCTTTTCTCTCTGTTTTGTGCATGTCCGATACCTGTTTGCAAGAATCTGGGAGGTACACATGTTTTGTTTCAGAGCGTAACCGCTGTCATCGATGACCGCTAGAGGTTTTGAGCCATTGGATGAACCAATCAGGAAATGGTTAGGAGTTAGGGCCGGACTTGAGTCTTCATCCATAGGAACGTGCGTGAGGGGTCGGGAGTTAACGACGTTTTCAATCTCGATCAATAGATTCCGTAGAACTTCGTCAGTCAAGGTCTTGGTGAGACATACAGCCATTAAATTACTTTGGACGGTCCGTATTAATCGCTCCTATCTACCGCCTACCGCTATCTCTTCGGTCGTAAACTCTCTCATGATTTCGTCGTGGTTGATTGTTGTCTGGAGCCTTTGCAGCTCTCTATCTGCACCAACGAAGTTGGTACCTCGATCACTGTAGATCTTGCAGGGTTGGCCACGACGAGCGATGAAATTCCGGATGGCCATGATGCATGAATCGGTGCTGAGCGAGTTAACGACCTCAATATGTATTGCTCGGGTGGTCAAGCATGTCGCCAACATTCCCCAGCGCTTTTCATTTCGTCTGCCTACAGCAACTTCAATGGGACCGAAGTAGTCGATTCCTGAATGAGTGAATGGTCGAGAGAACGCCTCTAGGCGTCCGGGTGGCAGGTCAGCCATAATCGGATTGTTTGGAACTGCTCGCTCGTTTTTGCATCTTTGGCAATTTCGACGAACTTGGTTGTACCAATGCATGCAACGAATTATTTTCTCCGATGGCGTCTTGGATCCAACAACAGAGACTAAATCCCATAAATGATCTCACCGCGAGATGCACGACGATCAATTAGGGAGTCCCTCATTTTGATTCATAAAGCGCCTTAGAAGAATTGTCAACACCTGGAACGTTTACTACTAGACAATGGAGATAGTGAACAACGCGAGCAGAAGCTATCATCACAACAATATGTGTATCGAGCTGACTGCGTGAAGCACTTCTATCGTGTTTGATAGGTTAATCCGCGAGTTGGAAAACCGTGTGTTTCCCCAGAATGGTCAACGTTATCGCAATCTTCCGAACGCTCCGATACCGCCAGGATCAGCAGAAGTGCTTCGAATACCCGTTTACCTTCCAACGTGAAACAGCGGTAGATGTTCTAGCCATTCAGTGCCAGTAGATCATTTCACACCACATATATTATTGTTTTTTTTTTTGACGTAAACTACGTCTAAGGGGAAGACTCAGATACAGGGTGTAAAACCGAAATTTCCAAATTCTAGACCGTCACGAAATTAGGATAGATTTCAAACGCTAATAGCGTCTTTATCTTTCGATGGATTTTCGACATTTGCTTATCAATCGATTCAGAAACTCTCCAGCAATTTGCCAATTCTATTGATACTATTGATTATCAACGTTAAACTATTGAAAATGTTGTTTCTTTCCAAACCGGGTGAAAAATTCAATTCCGTTCATAAATCCCCAACACGGACATCAGATTGCAGTAAGGTACGGGCCTTTTGATCCACTGCTTCGTTTTCCCTGTGTTTAAAAAGCCCCGTGTTTCGCGTGCGCGCGTCATTTTCATTCTGGATGTCACGGCGAGCGGACCAGGGCGTCCAGAAGCGGTCCCAGTGACCACGGCTGTCTCAGCGGTGTGGTGGTGCGGATGAAATTTTTTCGGTCGGTGGTGGTGGCGGTCGTGGAAGCAGCAGCACATCATTTTCATCCGTGTCCCATCTTCGGCGGATCTGGCAATCGACGGCGTTCGTTGAGATGAATCATCGGATGGCGGTCGCGCAGCCCAGTGGCTACTGATGAGGCACATAAGAGGCAATTAATCGGTTCTTTTCAGGACCATCATTATATTTGGGAGGAAGGATAAGTTGAAATAATTTTCCTAAAGTGCAACCGTTAGGAACTGGAAAATTCTTCGGTGAAATTTTCTAGCGTAATTCGGAGTTGTATGATTTTAGTGATTGAGAATGTTGATATTAGACGAACTTTCTTCATAGAACAAAGCATAATTGTTTGGCATCGGTAGCGGAAGCATAGCATCAGTGCCGGTCCGAGCATAGGCTGTCATCGGAAGATTGCTACAGCAATTTATTCACTAATGTGGCGTTTGCAACGATTTGGATGTTGTCGGCACAACATGAAATTTTCCCGCGAGACTAATTTTGTATTTTTCCTGTTGATTGAAAAAGAAATCGGTTCCGAGATGAACTTTATTCAAAGCGCAACGCTAACGTCGGTAGTTCAATCTCAAGCAAGTATCGGAAGGAGACCATGCAAACAATTGATTCGCATTATGACTGAAAAAAATTGTATGGCGTCAGTATTGATGTTTTGACGTAAACTTCATCTAAGAGGAAGACTCAGATACAGGGTTTAAAACGGAAATTTCCAAATTCGAGACTGTCACAAAAATTAGGATAGATTTCAAACGCTGATAGCATCTTTATTTTATTTTCGATATTTGCTTATCAATCGATTCGGAAACCCTTCAGCAATTCGCCAATTCTATTGATACTATTGATTATCATTAATGCTTAATTTTTTTTTCCAACAAAAATATGATTTTGAAAAAGTATCACCGGCGCGTCCTTACTCGCAATATACATGCTGATACATTTACAGTTACATCAAACAACTGAAAACCGAAATACGCCACTCCAAAATTACGAGGTGACAATGTTAGAAAGAGACAAAAGATAGGAAAAATAACACGGTGTGTAGTGCCTCCCCGAGTCACCTTAAGGGAAGATCCTTTAATTACGTAACGCAAAAATTGGGCATTTTCAACCCCCCTCCCCCTATGTCACACTTTTTGTATGAAGCATCTAAAAATTATGTATGGGTCACTTCGACTAACCCCCCCTCCCCCCTCTAAGCGTTACGTAATTTGTGGACGCTCCCAAGAGCCACTTTCATTGATGGTAGCCGATCGTTAGTACTTCATATCAAATATCATATCATATCATAGCATATCAAAGAATATTGTGGCCAAATTTCATAAAATTTGGTCAACAAAACGCGGACAGTTCGGACAGTTCGGATCACTATCCGGTGGTGGCTGAACTGGGCTCCTCGGTCAATCGGCACCAGCAGTTACGGCGGAACTACCACCGAGTGAGCTGGCAGCGGTTCCAGCAGTGCGTCGATAACACCATCGACTACGAGGTGCGTCCGGAGACGCCGGAAAGTATCGACCGCCAGCTGTGCGCTATCGAGGAGGCGATCACGGCGGCCCGAGAGCAACACGTACCGACGGCTCGGCAGGTAAGCAACTCCTTAAACATCGATACACTCACCAAAGATTTTATTCGATTGCGGAATGTCACTCGCAGGCAGTTTCAGCGTACTGGACTGCCTGAGCTTAAGGCACGCTGCAATCGAATCACAAAAATGATCAAGAATGGTGGACCTCAAAAATAACGACTTCTAGAATAAGATCCGCACTCTCCCAGATTATGCTAAGCCGTTCTGGAAAATGACCAAAATTCTAAAATCCAAGCCTCGGCCCATTCCACCTTTGATCCCACTAGGCAATAATGGCTCTAAGGATCGCTTGATAACTCCTGCAGAGAAGGTCGCTGAAATAGGTCGTCACTTCGTCAGCTCACACAATCTTGGGCAGAACATCGTCAGTCCACACGAAGCAGCCGTCAACGAGCATGCTAACAACATCCATTTGATTCCCAACGACTTCTCGGAGGAGTTGGAGATCTCAGCTGGCGAATTGACGGCCTATATCAAATCGTCGAAGAACATGAAGGCCCCAGGCTTCGACAGCATCCTGAATCTCGAGCTCAAACACATGAGTGCTCCGTTCTTTGAGCACCTCTCGCTGATCTTTAATCAGTGTCTCCGGCTCAGCTACTTCCCATCGTCCTGGAAGTCAGCGAAAGTCATCCCCATCCGGAAGCCTGGGAAGGATCCTTCCTCACCCAAAAGCTATCGTCCCATCAGCCTTCTCTCAGGATTATCCAAGCTATTCGAAAAGCTATTCATCACCGGTTACTTGAGTCTGTCGAAAATCTCAACATCTTGCTCGAGGAACAGTTTGGTTTCCGACGCGGTCGGTCAACTGTACACCAACTGACCCGAGTTACCAACGTCCTCAGACGGAACAAGTTTGTCTCGAAAACATCCGCCATGGCCTTACTCGATGTCGAGAAGGCATTTGACAATGTATGGCATGATGGCCTGGTGTACAAACTACAACGCTACAATCTTCCCAGCTACCTGGTGAAAATCATCAACAATTACCTGTCGGCAAGGACATTCCGGGTCTCAATCAGCGGAGCGAGTTCCAATGCGCACAACATCGTCGCAGGCGTCCCCCAGGGCAGTATCCTCGGGCCCCTGCTTTTCAATCTGTTCACCTCCGACATGCCAGAACCTCCAGAAGGCGGCATTCTGTCTCTGTTCGCAGATGCTGCTTTCTTGTAATCAATAAAGTTGAACCTGTAGCCACGCCCCTTTGGGGGGTGTGTGACGGTTACACAATATTTGCAGTCATACCGGACAATAAAGAGAAGGGACTAATGAGCCATCTTTATTGATTATAAGAAAACTGCTCTCCCGCGCGCGCGTGGCATTTCAGCACCTAAAAACTCATGGATGAGTTAAATCATCGTATGTTTTCTGTATGTATGTAGAATCACGAGCGCGCGTCAAACGGAGAAGCTGCAAAAATGTATTCGCATGGATGACTATCTACTAAAATTATAAGTCTTTCTCTGAATCGTGCTCTCGTGATTCTACTACCGACGGAAAACAATCTGCCATCACCAAGCAATTAAGTTTTACTTTGATCAAAATTCATCTCGCCTCAAGTTGTGACTTGAGAGCTACTTTCATTTATGGTAGCCAATCGTTAGTAGGGGAAATTACGGCTTTAGCAGGTGTTGTTCTATTATTGTCAGGGGGTTTTCTGTAACTAATTATGCTCAAATTTGGCCTAAACATTCTTTGCATATCAAAGAATATTGTGGCCAAATTTCTTAAAATTTGGTCAACAAACCACAGAAGGAACCGCTAGGAACTAGGAAATTTTTCAGTGAAATATTCTAGCGTGATTCTGAGCTCAATTACATGATGTTTGTCTAGCACTTAACTACTCTTCTTGCTGTGGATTTAATTTTGAACAATGATTCAGTGATTGACAAGTGATTGAGAAAGTTGATATAAGACGAACTTTTTCCATAGAACAAAGCATAATTGTTTGGTATCGGTAGCGGAATCATAGCATTAGTGCGGGTCCGAGCGCGCGTCAGAAGGAGAAGCTGCAAATATGTATTCGCATAGATAGAAATAAAACCTTAAACAAGTAGCAGGCTACCTACTAGAATTATAATCTTGATGATAAATTTCACTTGACTGTTACTGCTATCCACGCGAATAATTATTGGCAGCGTCTTTTTATAACGCGCGCTTGTGATTCTGCTACCGATGGAAAACAATCTACCATCACCAAGCAATTAAGTTTTACTTTGAACAAAATTCATCTCGCCTCAAGTTGTGACTTAAGAGCTACTTTCTCTGATGGTAGCCAATCATTAGTACTTCAGACAAGAAAATTTAATGTGAGCGCGAACGACCGCACGAACCACACCATCGATGAGAATGAAATTTCTGGTAGCAGCTCCGCCGAAGCCGATGGTGGGACTACGATCTGCTTTTCGCGACATCTCGAACGAAATAGCTCGCGCGCGCGGAGGAACTGCTTTCTTGTAATCAATAAAGTTAAACCTGTAGTCACGCCCCTTTAGTAAGTGTGTGACGGGTACACAATATTTGCAGTCATACCGGACAACAAAGAGGCGGTATTAATGGGCCATCTTTATTGATTATAAGAAAACTGCTTTCCCCCGCGCGCGTGGCATTTCATTTGAAATATCGCGGAGAGCGGTCCCAGCATCGGTAGAGATGTCGCAAATTAATCGATTACTTCGATTAATCGATTATTTGTTGTGATAATCGATAAATTTTTAATTCGAATACTTCCCAACGATTAATCGATTCAATAATCGACAAGAATCGAGAGTAATCGATTAAGCGGGATTTTACGACAACTATTAGATTTCGATTACTTCAATTAATCGATTCATCGTTCTGATAATCGATTAATTTTGATTCGATTACTACTCAACGATGAATCGATTCAATAATCGTCAAGAATCGAGAGTAATCGATTAGTTACTAATCGATTAATCGAGATTTTACGACATCTCTAAGCATCGGCAGAGTTGCTGAGCAAATTTTATTCCAAATGCATATGGGATATTGGAAAAATCGGTTCTTCTCAGGGCTTCCATTCTATACAGGCGATTGAGGCGAGGCGAACTTTTTTCAAAGTGCAAATTAACCGCTTGGAGACGCCACGAGACGCTTGGAGAATCACGAGCGCGCGTCGGAGGGATATGCTACAAATATGTATTCGCATGGATGGCTTCAGTGGCAGTCAAGTTTAATTCTTTCAAGATTCTTATTTGATTTTGTTATTCCAGCCTATGGCGTGGGTCGTGTGGTCGTTAGTGATTCAAAATATGCATTATTGGGAATTAATCGATTCTTCTCATGGACACCATTTTAAACACAGGAAGATTGAGGCAAGACGAATTTGTTCAAAGTACGACGTCGTAGCAGAATTACGTTGCCGTTCGTAGCAGAATAACGAGCGCGTATTGTAGAGAGCTGCTGCAAACATGTATTCTTGCACTGGCACTAGATTCTTCATTTCACCAAACTGTTTTACGTACAATCAAAGTTAATTGCCTATTTCCGGGGATTAAACCACCCGACTTGGACGTTAATTTACAATGTTATGGAAACTCATATGTGAATATGTACGTTATGTGGAAGATATTGATTTGAAAAATGTATTGGAGGTAACCACTTTCCCTTCGATGGGACTCGAACCCATGACCCTACAGTACGCTAGACTGGTGCTTTAACCAACTAAGCTACGAAGGACCTCCGTCGGCCTTCGCAACCTAGCGGCTACTGAACGAGCTCGAGATTCCCAAATTGGACGCATAGTCAATTCACTCGCAATCCATTTCTCAAGCCAAAACTACCACATGTGTATAGTACACGTTCCCATTAGAGGAGCGTGAGTATTTAGAATGTCTGGCGGCTGTACACATTCTTCATCAGCAACAGTACTGATCAAGTACATATTCACATATGAGTTTCCATAACATTGTAAATTAACGTCCAAGTCGGGTGGTTTAAGGTGAAGGTGGGTTGAGTACCAAAACAAAGCTTTGAAAGTATTGGTATAATACAAACTGTCATATACTGTAGTAGTATTGGTGTCTTATTTATGAAAAACAACGAATATTAGTAGGGTGGTTCAAAAACGACCCAGCTCCACCACGCTCACTTGATTCTGTCCCATGCTCCGAGTGTCCTCCAAAACCCGATTTGAACAAAAACTGATTGAGAACAAGCCGATTTAGGTTTGTATGAAAACTATTATGGAAAACTAAACCATTCATTACACTGGCTACAGCGCCTCCCCTCCAAACGCTGGCGAAAAGAGAACCCACATAGCTGAAAGCAACATTCCAGAGACTCACTGAACGTGAACGAAAGATCCGTTGAAATAGCATTTTATACTCCGCTCACCCCCATGTCACACTTTTTGTATGAAGTATCTGCTCCTGCACTCAGGAAAATCGACACATACTTTATGGCAAAAATCCATGTATTTTGAAATATGCATATCATGCGTCGGCACATACTTAATTGCATATAAATTCACACATGGATACGATGACCCACATGGATAGTATGTATGAACGCTCATGTAATGCATGCGGGCGCATGAAATATATGTGTCGAAAATATGGAATGCATTTGGCAACCCCCATTGCAAAAATCCATGTGTAAACTCATGAATATAATGCGGAGTTTTTTGTGAGTGTGGTAAGATAGATACACGGTAAAAAATATACACGTCCATGCGAACTGTTCTGCATTTGAATATGCACTACTTTGGAATCAAATCAATATCAATAGCTGAGCCCGTCGCATTCAAAGACCACCACTTCCATTTGACGTGCACAATATTTTGAATATAAAACAACAAAATAAAAAAATAGAATTACCTCAGCTCAGATTTGAATATCATACCTTTGCTTGAAAGTCCTTCGTCTTACCATGACTCCATCTCACACTTCCAAAAACCTTTTGAAATAAGCAGAACAAATGAAAGAACTGTCATCTATTTTTAGAACAACATCAATATCGCTCCACTCTTAAACCAATAGCCTTGAACCTGTAAATTCAATAGCATAGCACTTTCAATTCTAGTGGAGACATTATTGGTGCTGATCAAAGTGCTAATCATCTCAACATCCAGTGAGTAGCACTTTGATCAATCGTGTTGATGTTATGGTATTGTCTGCATTTAACACACTTGTGAAAGGTGTGACACCACTTCAAAATCAATGGAATATCATTTTCAATAATAGTGTTTACAATCATCATCATTCAATAGATGGAACAGTTAAATTGAGCGTGTTGATTTTTTACCGTGTATGTATCACAGAAAAAATCTGGCTATTTTGTTGAATTACACAAACGCAATGTCAGCGGAACGGAAACGGCAAATTTGACGGAAAATATATGGGCTAACTGTCAAATTTGCCGTTCACGTTTCTGTTCCGCCGACATTGTATTTGGGGCTTTATTATCATGCAAAAGATTTGCAACCTCGATTAAAATCGACTCCCAAATATTGGAACGTCCATTCAATATGCATTGTCTAAGGAGTTAAAGCTCTTTAATTTCATCCAGTCATATGGTCTTCCCCTCACCAGCGCCCAATCACGGAGTGCCACAATCAGAATAATGTAAAGTTCAACCTCGCCATATCAACTGCCATACAAACCTGAAACGACCTAAGCACGGTAAGCCCCTATTCAAACCAACCGAAACCAGCGAACGACACCCAAAATATGAAACATGATCGACTGAGCGCGGCGGAGCAAAATCAGTTTTGTGCCACCCTGTTTATTAGTTTGCTGCTATCGGTACCGGTGTTTACATTCGCTCCGCGATAAGTTTTTAGTCGTTTTTTTCGATCAAAAATAGCAGTTTATATTAAGTTTTCGCGTCAAACACAGGGCTGCCATATATACAGATTTATCTGTATTTTACAGATTTTTAAACGTGAATACAGACTTGATACAGATTACAGATTTTATACAGATTTTTCAAATAGAATACAGATTTGTACAGATTTTTTGTTATTTTAAATGTTATCGTACTAATCAAACATTAATAAAATATTAAAGTTTAAAGCACAGCTTGAACCATATTTAAGAAATATTAATAAAATGAGTTGTGACTGATTTCTGGGTACTTGGCAAACTCAGTTGAGTTTCAAATAGAGCAGAGTTCGTAATGCTCACTCAATTTCAGGAGCACAGGATGCTCCCTCACGAAATTTTTCGGGGAGAAATCGCTTTTCGGAAAAAAAACAGCCTGGAGAGTGATAACCATTTTTCGCTCACTTCGATTGCTGCCAAACGTTGGTTTGCTCTTTTTTTTCATATTCGAGTCTTTTCGTGGCACCATAAATGCAAATGGTAGTAGCTTATGTGGAACAAATAACTTAACGCTTTCATACAGATAGCGTGGCGGTGTGGCTAGAGTAAGCGCATTCCCACAGCTATTATTGTTACTATTCTGGGTTCGAGTCCCAGCGCGGCCATACAATTTTGTAATTGCTCTGCGATAATTCTCGCAAAAAGTGAGTGATAGGTAAAAAAGATGAAACGAAAAAAGATTTTCATCTAATAAGCAGGGTTTCGACTTTTCGTTTCAATGAGACCAAAGCAAGCGTTTTTCGGGCCAAGGGAAAATCTTGTTTCGTTGTTTATGTTGAGGATCATCTTTCACCCATCAATCTTTTCTCTAGAATTAGCTTTGGAAGATTAACGAAAATCTTGCCTATTAGATGAAAATCCTTTTTCGTTTCATTACTTTCACCTCTCACTCACTTTTCGCGAGAATTATCGCAGCACAATTACAAAATTGTATGGCTGCAGCGGGATTCGAACCCAGAATAGTAACAATAATAGCTGTGGGGATGCGCTTACTTTAGCTACACCACCACGCTATCTGTATGAAAGCGTTAAGGTATTTGTTCCACATAAGCTACTACCATTTGCATTGATGATACCACGAAAAGACTCGAATATGAAAGAAAAAGAGCAAACCAACGTTTAGCGGCAATCGAAGTGAGCGAAAAATTGTTATCACTCTCCAGGCTGTTTTTCTTTCCCGAAAAGCGATTTCTCCCCGAAAACTTTCGTGAGGGAAAATCATGTGCTCCTGAGATTGAGTGAGCATTATGAACCCTGCTAATAAGCAAGATTTTCGTTAATCTTCCCAGGCTGATTCTGAAGAAAAGATTGATGGGTGAAAGATGATCTTCAACATAAACAACGAAAAAAGATTCTCCCTTGGCCCGAAAAACGCTTGCTTTGGTCTCATTGAAATGAAAAGTCGAAACCCTGAAATAGAGCAATGGTATTTTTAATGAAACTAATTGGATCTTTAAAAAAGAACTCCAAATGTATTTTAAAGAAGTTTCGTAAGTGTGAATTAGTTTGTTTCCTGAGTACATTCTGTTGTCAGATCAGTCCATGTATATAGATTTGACTGCTTGGTATCTATCAGTAATTTCTATAAATAATAATTATAGAATTATAAAACAAATTCAGATGTTTTACAGTCACACTGGAAAATGTGATTGTTCTTGTGATGTTCATAACTTTATGCAATTTGTTAAAGTAAAGGTTTAAAATATATTTATCTATCACATAAGTAATTTATAATAATCCGATTTGTGTTCTCAATCTTGATTAACAATAAATACAGCCCTGTGCTATTCGTACTGTGGTACAAGATGATAAGAATATAATGAGGCCATCTACGAAAAAGACAATAATTGGTGTAGCATTCATTTCAAAATGTTTGTAACATGATGCGAATACTATGAACTATTTCCCAAGTGATTTAACAATTATTGCAAAGAGCGGTTTATGATGAGGGATTAGATTAACCAACAAACAGAAAACAATCCTAGCTTTATTGGTAAGAAATATGTTGTAAAATCGAATTTAGTAATCATTATTTAAGCAATGACAAAAAAATTGTTTCCGAATTCGGTAGAATATTGGAGAAGTTGCAAAAAAGATCCGAGAAGCATCACTTGTGGGCTCATGATAGAATTGTTGCTGAGGTCGAATAATAATTGAGATGTTGAATTAAAAAGACGACATGAATTTCGGAAAAGATTGAGCTTTAAATATAAATTATAACAACCGAGAAAATTTAGTGATGTGATGCTTTAACATGATTGCATCGAGCTTCTTAAAAGATTCCTACGGATTTCTGGGATTTCTCATTTCATTTACCTGGTTTTGAAAAACTCAATGAAAATGTACATTGCAATACAATAATCAGAATCGCTATTTTGCATTACTTAGAAGAAAAAAATCTATTTTCCCCTCAAATACAGACAATACAGATTTTTTGTGCAAGTCAATACAGATTTACGAAAAAATCATCTGACAGCCCTGGTCAAACAAGTGACTGATTTCATAAAGTGATGTTTCATTCGCATTCCATCAACATTTCGGGCTGCTCATGTGCGGAAAAGTGTGTAAAAAAATGATTTTTTCAATGCCCTTTGAGAAAAAGTGGAGTGCAGTGATAAACCAAAAAAACCGCGGACGGCAGTTAAATTGGCACGAAACTGCTGGCTTAGGCTATATTTCGAGCCGAAATGCATAGGACTGTTTGAAGAAACATGTTAATTATCACGGGAAGTACATAAATATACTGTGAACAGGTTAGTAATCTGAATATTAAACTTTTGTTCGATGCTGTTCGATGCATTCGAATGTTGGTGGGAGAGGAGTGCGGGAGGTGTGGAGTTGACCCGTGGAAGGTCCGGTGCCATATTGACTGCCATCGTGGTACTCTTCCAACTATGTCCTTAATCCCCGGAAATAGGCAATTAACTTTGATTGAACTGAACCTGAGTTGCGTGCTCTTGCCTACGCAATGCACTCGGGTCTGAGCTTGACGACCGACTGGCAAATGCTTACACAACCTCACTTGATCAGTACTGTTGCTGATGAAGAATGTGTACAGCCACCAGACATTCTAAATACTCACGCTCCTCTAATGGGAACGTGTACTATACACATGTGGTAGTGTTGGCTTGAGAAATGGATTGCGGGTGATTTGACTATGCGTCCAATTTGGGAATCTCGGGCTCGTTCAGTAGCCGCTAGGTTGCGAAGGCCGACGGAGGTCCTTCGTAGCTTAGTTGGTTAAAGCACCAGTCTAGCGTACTGTAGGGTCATGGGTTCGAGTCCCATCGAAGGGAAAGTGGTTATCTCCAATACATTTTTCAAATCAATATCTTCCACATAACGTACATATTCACATATGAGTTTCCATAACATTGTAAATGTTTTACGTAGTCGTGTCGTGTCTTGTACACAACCCTTATGATTTTTTCTGATCAAATTCTATGAAGGGCATATTGAAAATGGAGAAGCATTTCGAAGCTATAAATATGTAACTGAAATTCATGATTAAACGATATTTTCAACGCTTATCATACTTTTTCTGATCAATAATTTAATTTACTAATAATTAGCTTAGGTTAGCTTAACTTGATTGACTGTACCCATCGTAGTTGCTAGTCGTGATTGGCCGAAAAACAACAAAAAATGCACAACTCACCAATTGAATAGTTTTCTCGGGACTAGAAAGCTAATCTCACTGTACATGCTTCGCAGTTTCTTTAATTCAAGGCCAATAACGATGCCGACTACGTTCTCACAGTCAATTAGGAGGAAGGGGAGGAAAATTAGTTCGACGCTTGAAGGAATAGTATGTTAGTTGGGAAGGAAATATTTTGGCACTCGCCACTGTAAGCGACTAATTATTTCTGTTGAACGACGCCATATTCATAATGATACAAAAAATGGAAAAGCAATGCATGTCTAACGTATTTTCCGGAAGGCTGATTCGATATGTAAACTACTTTACGACGACTAAAACACGCACTGCACTCGTTTGGTCGATGGCTACTCGGTTGGTGATGTGTTGATCATATGGGACCGAAACTCTTTTCAGCGACTCATCGATCGGTGTCAGCGTTGTTATTCCATTTCGTCGTTGGGTCCTTTCCTTCTTGTTGATGATCGCTCGCATAGTCCTCTCCTGGTATCCGTTGATCTTCGCTGTTTCTAAAATGTGTTGTAGTTCCTTCGTTTTTCCTCCTTTGCTCTGGGGTATCGTCTGCATCCTGTAGATCATGTGATGAAATGCTGCCATTTTATGTTGATACGAATGGTTCGATGTATACGGGATGACTCTCATGGTGTTTGTGGGCTTCCTGTAGATTTCGAGGCTTAATGTTGTATTTGCTTCCCTGGTGACTAGTAGGTTCAAGAAAGGTAATTTACCTTCTTTTTCCTTCTCGAAGGTAAATTTGATGTCCTTATGCACGTTGTTGATTGCTTCCAAAATCATGGGTAGATCCTTTCGGTGCTCCCGTCTGTTTATAGTAGTTGCCAGTTTGATATTATTTGTTCTCTAAACTCTATAACATTGGTCTATTCTTCATTGAGCAATTCTTGATTTCAGCGTCCCCCTAAAGGCTGGCGCCCTTGGCAATCGCATACTGCGGCGCTGTCCACACATCATCTGTACAACGACCTCAAAGGGCACATGATACAATCTATCGGGACCTGGTATGGCAGCTTATGCATGAAAACGGATTTCCGGATAAACTGATGCGGTTGATCAAGGTGACGATGGAACGGGTGATATCCGTAGTTCGAGTTCCGTTCTCGAGTCCCTTCGAAACGCGCAGAGGGTTACGGCAAGATGATGAACCTTCGTGCCTGCTATTCATCATCGCCTTGGAGAGAGTAAGGGCAGAGATTGACACGAGTGGTACAAGAATTCCGTGTCGTAGCCAAACGTTTTGTTTACTTTCTCCGTGGAAAACATGCTTTGGGCGCCGATTAACGATCAGCGTCCTTCCGCCTCAAGAAACGAACACTAAATAATCTTCATTCATGCATGCGAAGGTTTTTCTATATATCTGCCTAATATATCGATGTTTCAATTCCACCATTGAAGGAGTTACAGTGTTAGTTGCAGTGACTTATACCAAATGATAACAAAATTCCAATCATTCAGTATAAGCTACTGCTACTAGCTCTATAGCTCTATTACCAGTATAATTGAAACATCGAACTGTTAGGCAGAGTTGTAGATAAACCTTTGAATTAGCAGTCCACCATACTACACATTTTGAAATCTAGCCTCTGGAATGTGTTATTGACAAACTACTAAATGATTGAACGCAGATTACTAAATGATCGAAAACATCCTTGTAGTGTAGATATGTAGCCTACATGGCTTTTAATCGAAATAATGAAACTTTCATGTTACCAATCTAAGAGAAAATTAAATTTCGAACCCGAAAAATCAAACTATTTTCGGCTAAAATGTGTTTTAACGTTTTAATTATCATTTTAAAATTGACGCCCTATATCCCTTGCCGGGTGAAATAAAAAAGCATCATCCGGCCCCCATTTTGTTTACTTATACTGACTAATAATAACTAATAAAAAAATAATGTTATTAACAGTATAAGTTATTACAAGCTAGTGTTTCATCTCTGTTATTAATTAAATTAATACAATAAACTGTAGGACAGAGCTGTCGAAAAATATTCGCACCAGAAGTCCACCATAAAACACGTTTTGAAATTTAACCTCTGGAATGAGTCATCGAGAAACTAAATGATCGAATTTAGATTACTACATGATCCAAAACATGTTTGGATTGTAGAAAAGTTTGGATACATTTTCATTGACTTGCAAGAATGGAAAATTTTCTCCGAATCCTTCCGAAACTCTGATTCTCCCACATAATCCCAGTGCTATTTGAAATCTTCAAACAGATATGTTGTCACTATATGAATGTTACAATTAATTGGTCTAGCGAAGTCCAAGATTTAGGACTTATGTATAGCATGAATTAATTAACTTTCAAAACCACACAGAAGGTATGCAAGCGAAAAGGTAGGAATAATACTAAATTAATATTTATAGAAAATCAAAACCATTTACTAAAATAATTTGTTTTATTTACAAACTAATTGTTAGACCATCCATGTTTTACATATACTGTGCCAATATGGATTGGATTGGTGGATTCAAATTAAATATTGAAATTGATGTTGCTTCCCTGCACACCAAAACACTATGAATATTAGGTGACTTATCTGAATGAATTGACACAAAAGCACATGACGTAAACTCAATCGTATATGTTTTTCAACGTCAGATGATTTAAATATGCCACGGAACCTAAACACAGCAGCCGGTGCGTTGCCGCACGAATGCACAAGCAGCAGATGATCAGTGCAAATTGCGTATAACCTGTTATACTTCGATCACCAATCTTTCAAGAAGTAAAGATAGCTGAGGGGTAACGTTCTAGGCTCTCACTCAGAGAGTCCTGTGATCAACGCTCGTTCGGCTCTATTCTTTTTTTTTTCAAAAACATATTTTCTAGTATAATACTGTCGGGATTTTCTTTAAATGAACACAAAACACAGCACATTTTTCCATATAATTATTATTCCTTTTTTTTTATTATTTAGGTTTTCTTTATACATTCAATTTACACGACTCACACCCGCTATCAACGCCATTCGTCACAAAACTGATTTCTCCGCTTCTCAAGCATCCTCTTCGCGTTGTTCGCATCTCACTCTCCCCGCATTTCTCTCCTCTCTGGTCAATTCAATTTTACCAAATAGACACTTTCGATCGGACACTCTAATAAATTACTGAGCAATTTTGAGTAAGAAATATATTCAAATACTTTAACTAATATTTGGCATTCACGAATGAGTTAGTATTATTATAATGTCAATATTATATTCTTATTCCCTACATCCTTCACCTCCTCTACTCTAAATCATTGTAAATTATTAGTATTAAATGAAACATCATTACAATATATCTATTTGTTTTCCAAAGTAATAATAAACGACTAACGACTAATAATTAACGAATTTATATATTGACAAATAAAAAAATGCGATTTATCAAAAGAGCAATATGAAAGCGATAGAATAAACCTGGAAATAAAAATATTGTTAATTTCAAATAATCAATTAAGTTATATGGAACGAAACTTACCATGACACAATCCTCCACCACGAGTAGTACGAGTTCTATCAGACTCTGATCCACTTCAAGTATTACAAGTTCTATCCCTTCACGATTTCAACAGTTGAAACAGTTTTGCTTTCGTAGGTTGAGTTTTCCAGGCTCAAAAACATTAATCCAGCATCAAAATCATAAAACATTTTCCAAACTATCCTCCACATCGAGTATTACAAGTTCTGTCAGACTACGATCCACTTCAAATATAACAAGTCCTGTCAGACTCCGATTCACTTCAAGTATTACCAGTTCTATCTCTACATGATTTCAACAGTTGATCTTGTTTCGCTTTCATGGGTTGAATTTTCCAGGCTCAAAAATATCAATCTTGCATCAAAATTTTAATCCGAACTCATCCTGGCTTGAAGATCAATATTGTATCAAAATCAGGAAAATTTCAACATTATTCTTAGTTCATCTCAGATTACACTTTCTAACACTATACTCATAGCACAGCTGATTTCGTTCATGCAGTCATGGGTAGACCTTACCGCGCTCTAGAAGAACAATCTTGCATCAAAACCAGAAAACTTCCAACAATATTCTCAGTTCATCTCAATTTACACTTTCTAACACATTCTCAGAAACAACTAATTTTGTTCATGCAGTCATGCGCAAAGCTTACCAGGCTCTAGAAAAACAATCTTGCATCAAAACCAGAAAACATCCAACAATATTCTCAGTTCATCTCAGTTTACACTTTCTAACACTTTATTTTTAGCAACAACTAATTTGGTTCATGCAGTCATGGTTAGAGCTTATGATGCTCTAGAACATTTATCTTGCAACAAAACCAGAAAAAAATCTAACAAAATAATTATTAGTTTTATACAAAATGTCACATCTTATCTTTATCATGCAATCAGGGACAGAGCTAATCACTCTGAGAATAAATTTGGTTTAATTGATTCCACTCGAATCAAACGTCCTCTCAGAGGCGTACCAACCCACTCAGAGATTGGACTTTCTATAGGATCCACCCGGATCAAACGTCTTCTCAGAGACGCACCAACCCACTCAGAGATTGGACTTTCTTCCATGTGATCCACCCGGATCAAACGTCCACTCAGAGACGCACCAACCCACTCGGAGATTGGATTTTTGCATATCATCTAGTCTTATTAAATGTGTTCAAATTTAAAAATTGTTCACAATCGGATAACATACAACAATATTTTCAGTTCGTATCAGTTTACACTTTCTAACACTATACTCATAGCAACAGCTGATCTTGTTCATGCAGTCATGGGCAGAGCTTACCAGGCTCTAGAAGAACAATCTTGCATCAAAACCAGAAAATTTCCAACAATATTCTCAGTTCATCTCAGTTTACACTTTCTAACACTATACTCATATCAACAGCTGATTTCTTTAATGCAGTCATGCGTAGTGCTTACCAGGCTCTAGAAAAACAATCTTGCATCAAAACCAGAAAACTTCCAACAATATTCTCAGTTCATCTCATTTTACACTTTCTAACACTTTATTCTCAGAAACAACTAATTTTGTTCATGCAATCATGCGTAGAGCTTACCAGGCTCTAGAAGAACAATCTTGCATCAAAACCAGAAAAATTCTAACAATATTCTCAGTTCATCTCAGTTTACACTTTGTAACAATATACTCATAGCAACAGCTGATTTCGTTTATGCAGTCATGGGTAGAGCATACCAGGATCTAGAAAAACAATCCTGCACCAAAACCAGAAAAAATTACAACAATATTCTCAGTTCATCTCAGTTTACACTTTCTAACACTTTATTTTTAGCAACAACTAATTTGGTTCATGCAGTCATGGTTAGAGCTTATGATGCTCTAGAACATTTATCTTTCAACAAAACCAGAAAAAAATCTAACAAAATAATTATTAGTTTTATACACAATGTCACATCTTATCTTTATCATGCAATCAGGGACAGAGCTAATCACTCTGAGAATAAATTTGGTTTAATTGGTTCCACCCGAACCAAACGTCCTCTCAGAGGCGTACCAACCCACTCAGAGATTGGACTTTCTATAGGATCCACCCGGATCAAACGTCTTCTCAGAGACGCACCAACCCACTCAGAGATTGGACTTTCTTCCATGTGATCCACCCGGATCAAACGTCCACTCAGAGACGCACCAACCCACTCGGAGATTGGATTTTTGCATATCATCTAGTCTTATTAAATGTGTTCAAATTTAAAAATTGTTCACAATCGGATAAAATACAACAATATTTTCAGTTCGTATCAGTTTACACTTTCTAACACTATACTCATAGCAACAGCTGATCTTGTTCATGCAGTCATGGGCAGAGCTTACCAGGCTCTAGAAGAATGATCTTGCACCAAAACCAGAAAACATCCAACAATATTCTCAGTTTATCTCAGTTTACACTTTCTAACACTATATTCATAGCAACAGCTGATTTAGTTCATGCAGTCATGCGTAGAGCTTACCAGGCTCTAGAAGAACAATCTTGCATCAAAACCAGAAAATTTCCAACAATATTCTCAGTTCATCTCAGTTTACACTTTCTAACACTATACTCATATCAACAGCTGATTTCGTTCATGCAGTCATGCGTAGAGCTTACCAGGCTCTAGAAGAACAATCTTGCATCAAAACCAGAAAACTTCCAACAATATTTTCAGTTCATCTCAGTTTACACTTTCTAACACTATACTCATAGCAACAGCTGATTTAGTTCATGCAGTCATGCGTAGAGCTTACCAGGCTCTAGAAGAACAATCTTGCATCAAAACCAGAAAAAATCTAACAATATTCTCAGTTCATCTCAGTTTACACTTTGTAACAATATACTCATAGCAATAGCTGATTTCGTTTATGCAGTCATGGGTAGAGAATAACAGGCTCTAGAAAAACAATCCTGCACCAAAACCAGAAAAATTTCCAACAATATTCTCATTTCATCTCAGTTTACACTTTCTAACACTTTATTTTTAGCAACAACTAATTTGGATCATGCAGTCATGGTTAGAGCTTATGATACTCTAGAACATTTATCTTGCAACAAAACCAGAAAAAATCTAACAAAATAATTATTAGTTTTATACACAATGTCACATCTTATTTTTATCATGCAATCAGGGACAGAGCTAATCACTCTGAGAATAAATTTGGTTTAATTGGTTCCACCCGAACCAAACGTCCTCTCAGAAGCGTACCAACCCACTCAGAGATTGGACTTTCTGTAGGATCCACCCGGATCAAACGTCTTCCAGAGACGCACCAACCCACTCAGAGATTGGACTTTCTTTCATGTGATCCACCCGGATCAAACGTCCACTCAGAGACGCGCCAACCCACTCGGAGATTGGATTTTTGCATATCATATAGTCTTATTAAATGTGTTCAAATATAAAAATTGTTCACAATCGGATAACATACAACAATATTTTCAGTTCGTAACAGTTTACACTTTCTAACACTATACTCATAGCAACAGCTGATTTAGTTCATGCAGTCATGCGTAGAGCTTACCAGGCTCTAGAAGAACAATCTTGCATCAAAACCAGAAATTTTCCAACAATATTCTCAGTTCATCTCAGTTTACACTTTCTAACACTATACTCATAGCAACAGCTGGTTTCGTTCATGCAGACATGCGTAGAGCTTACCAGGCTCTAGAAGAACAATCTTGCATCAAAACCAGAAAACTTCCAACAATATTTTCAGTTCATCTCAGTTTACACTTTCTAACACTATACTCATAGCAACAGCTGATTTAGTTCATGCAGTCATGCGTAGAGCTTACCGGGATTTAGAAGAACAATCTTGCATCAAAACCAGAAAATTGCCAACAATATTCTCAGTTCATCTCAGTTTACACTTTCTTACACTATACTCATATCAACAGCTGATCTTGTTCATGCAGTCATGGGCAGAGCTTACTAGGCTCTAGAAGAATGATCTTGCACCAAAACCAGAAAACATCCAACAATATTCTCAGTTTATCTCAGTTTACACTTTCTAACACTATATTCATAGCAACAGCTGATTTAGTTCATGCAGTCATGCGTAGACCTTACCAGGCTCTAGAAGAACAATCTTGCATCAAAACCAGAAATTTTCCAACAATATTCTCAGTTCATCTCAGTTTACACTTTCTAACACTATACTCATAGCAACAGCTGATTTAGTTCATGCAGTCATGCGTAGAGCTTACCAGGCTCTAGAAGAACAATCTTGCATCAAAACCAGAAAACTTCCAACAATATTCTCAGTTCATCTTAGTTTACACTTTCTAACACTTTATTTTTAGCAACAACTAATTTGGTTCATGCAGTCATGGTTAGAGCTTATGATACTCTAAAACATTTATCTTGCAACAAAACCAGAAAAAATCTAACAAAATAATTATTAGTTTTATACACAATGTCACATCTTATTTTTATCATGCAATCAGGGACAGAGCTAATCACTCTGAGAATAAATTTGGTTTAATTGGTTCCACCCGAACCAAACGTCCTCTCAGAGGCGTACCAACCCACTCAGAGATTGGACTTTCTGTAGGATCCACCCGGATCAAACGTCTTCCAGAGACGCACCAACCCACTCAGAGATTGGACTTTCTTTCATGTGATCCACCCGGATCAAACGTCCACTCAGAGACGCACCAACCCACTCGGAGATTGGATTTTTGCATATCATATAGTCTTATTAAATGTGTTCAAATATAAAAATTGTTCACAATCGGATAACATACAACAATATTTTCAGTTCGTAACAGTTTACACTTTCTAACACTATACTCATAGCAACAGCTGATTTAGTTCATGCAGTCATGCGTAGAGCTTACCAGGCTCTAGAAGAACAATCTTGCATCAAAACCAGAAAATTTTCAACAATTTTTTCAGTTCATCTCAGTTTACACTTTTCAACACTATACTCATAGCAACAACTGATTTCGTTCATACAGTCATGCGTAGAGCTTACCAGGCTCTACAAGAACAATCTTGCATCAAAACCAGAAAACTTCCAACAATATTCTCAGTTCATCTCAGTTTACACATTACACTTTCTAACACTTTATTCTCAGAAACAACTAATTTTTTCATGCAGTCATGCGTAGAGCTTACCAGGCTCTAGAAGAACAATCTTGCATCAAAACCAGAAAAAATCTAACAATATTCTCAGTTCATCTCAGTTTACACTTTGTAACAATATACTCATAGCAATAGCTGATTTCGTTTATGCAGTCATGGGTAGAGAATAACAGGCTCTAGAAAAACAATCCTGCACCAAAACCAGAAAAATTTCCAACAATATTCTCATTTCATCTCAGTTTACACTTTCTAACACTTTATTTTTAGCAACAACTAATTTGGATCATGCAGTCATGGTTAGAGCTTATGATACTCTAGAACATTTATCTTGCAACAAAACCAGAAAAATCTAACAAAATAATTATTAGTTTTATACACAATGTCACATCTTATTTTTATCATGCAATCAGGGACAGAGCTAATCACTCTGAGAATAAATTTGGTTTAATTGGTTCCACCCGAACCAAACGTCCTCTCAGAAGCGTACCAACCCACTCAGAGATTGGACTTTCTGTAGGATCCACCCGGATCAAACGTCTTCCAGAGACGCACCAACCCACTCAGAGATTGGACTTTCTTTCATGTGATCCACCCGGATCAAACGTCCACTCAGAGACGCGCCAACCCACTCGGAGATTGGATTTTGCATATCATATGGTCTTATTAAATGTGTTCAAATATAAAAATTGTTCACAATCGGATAACATACAACAATATTTTCAGTTCGTAACAGTTTACACTTTCTAACACTATACTCATAGCAACAGCTGATTTAGTTCATGCAGTCATGCGTAGAGCTTACCAGGCTCTAGAAGAACAATCTTGCATCAAAACCAGAAATTTTCCAACAATATTCTCAGTTCATCTCAGTTTACACTTTCTAACACTATACTCATAGCAACAGCTGGTTTCGTTCATGCAGACATGCGTAGAGCTTACCAGGCTCTAGAAGAACAATCTTGCATCAAAACCAGAAAACTTCCAACAATATTTTCAGTTCATCTCAGTTTACACTTTCTAACACTATACTCATAGCAACAGCTGATTTAGTTCATGCAGTCATGCGTAGAGCTTACCGGGATTTAGAAGAACAATCTTGCATCAAAACCAGAAAATTGCCAACAATATTCTCAGTTCATCTCAGTTTACACTTTCTTACACTATACTCATATCAACAGCTGATCTTGTTCATGCAGTCATGGGCAGAGCTTACTAGGCTCTAGAAGAATGATCTTGCACCAAAACCAGAAAACATCCAACAATATTCTCAGTTTATCTCAGTTTACACTTTCTAACACTATATTCATAGCAACAGCTGATTTAGTTCATGCAGTCATGCGTAGACCTTACCAGGCTCTAGAAGAACAATCTTGCATCAAAACCAGAAATTTTCCAACAATATTCTCAGTTCATCTCAGTTTACACTTTCTAACACTATACTCATAGCAACAGCTGATTTAGTTCATGCAGTCATGCGTAGAGCTTACCAGGCTCTAGAAGAACAATCTTGCATCAAAACCAGAAAACTTCCAACAATATTCTCAGTTCATCTTAGTTTACACTTTCTAACACTTTATTTTTAGCAACAACTAATTTGGTTCATGCAGTCATGGTTAGAGCTTATGATACTCTAAAACATTTATCTTGCAACAAAACCAGAAAAAATCTAACAAAATAATTATTAGTTTTATACACAATGTCACATCTTATTTTTATCATGCAATCAGGGACAGAGCTAATCGCTCTGAGAATAAATTTGGTTTAATTGGTTCCACCCGAACCAAACGTCCTCTCAGAGGCGTACCAACCCACTCAGAGATTGGACTTTCTGTAGGATCCACCCGGATCAAACGTCTTCCAGAGACGCACCAACCCACTCAGAGATTGGACTTTCTTTCATGTGATCCACCCGGATCAAACGTCCACTCAGAGACGCACCAACCCACTCGGAGATTGGATTTTTGCATATCATATAGTCTTATTAAATGTGTTCAAATATAAAAATTGTTCACAATCGGATAACATACAACAATATTTTCAGTTCGTAACAGTTTACACTTTCTAACACTATACTCATAGCAACAGCTGATTTAGTTCATGCAGTCATGCGTAGAGCTTACCAGGCTCTAGAAGAACAATCTTGCATCAAAACCAGAAAATTTTCAACAATTTTTTCAGTTCATCTCAGTTTACACTTTTCAACACTATACTCATAGCAACAACTGATTTCGTTCATACAGTCATGCGTAGAGCTTACCAGGCTCTACAAGAACAATCTTGCATCAAAACCAGAAAACTTCCAACAATATTCTCAGTTCATCTCAGTTTACACATTACACTTTCTAACACTTTATTCTCAGAAACAACTAATTTTTCATGCAGTCATGCGTAGAGCTTACCAGGCTCTAGAAGAACAATCTTGCATCAAAACCAGAAAAATCTAACAATATTCTCAGTTCATCTCAGTTTACACTTTGTAACAATATACTCATAGCAATAGCTGATTTCGTTTATGCAGTCATGGGTAGAGAATAACAGGCTCTAGAAAAACAATCTTGCATCAAAATCAGAAAAATTTCCAACAATATTCTCATTTCATCTCAGTTTACACTTTCTAACACTTTATTTTTAGCAACAACTAATTTGGATCATGCAGTCATGGTTAGAGCTTATGATACTCTAGAACATTTATCTTGCAACAAAACCAGAAAAAATCTAACAAAATAATTATTAGTTTTATACACAATGTCACATCTTATTTTTATCATGCAATCAGGGACAGAGCTAATCACTCTGAGAATAAATTTGGTTTAATTGGTTCCACCCGAACCAAACGTCCTCTCAGAAGCGTACCAACCCACTCAGAGATTGGACTTTCTGTAGGATCCACCCGGATCAAACGTCTTCCAGAGACGCACCAACCCACTCAGAGATTGGACTTTCTTTCATGTGATCCACCCGGATCAAACGTCCACTCAGAGACGCACCAACCCACTCGGAGATTGGATTTTTGCATATCATATAGTCTTATTAAATGTGTTCAAATATAAAAATTGTTCACAATCGGATAACATACAACAATATTTTCAGTTCGTAACAGTTTACACTTTCTAACACTATACTCATAGCAACAGCTGATTTAGTTCATACAGTCATGCGCAGAGCTTACCAGGCTCTACAAGAACAATCTTGCATCAAAACCAGAAATTTTCCAACAATATTCTCAGTTCATCTCAGTTTACACTTTCTAACACTTTATTTTTAGCAACAACTAATTTGGTTCAAGCAGCCATGGTTAGAGCTTATAATGCTCGAAAACATTTATCTTGCACCAAAACCATAAAAAAATCTTACAAAATAATTATTAGTTTTATACACAATGTCTCATCTTATCTTTATCATGCAATCAGGGACAGAGCTAATCACTCTGAGAATAAATTTGGTTTAATTGGTTCCACCCGAAGCAAACGTCCTCTCAGAGGCGTACCAACCTACTCAGAGATTTGACCTTCTTCCATGTGATCCACGCGGATCAAACGTCCACTCAGAGACGCACCAACCCACTCGGAGATTGGATTTTTGCATATCATCTAATCTTATTAAATGTGTTCAAATATAAAAATTGTTCACAATCGGATAACTGTCAACAATATTTTCAGTTCATCTCAGTTTACACTTTCTAACACTATACTCATAGCAACAGCTGATCTTGTTCATGCAGTCATGGGCAGAGCTTACCAGGCTCTAGAAGAACAATCTTGCACCAACACCAGAAAACTTCCAACAATATTCTCAGTTCATCTCAGTTTACACTTTCCAACACTTATAGCAACAGCTGATTTAGTTCATGCAGTCATGGGTAGAGCTTACCAGGCTTTTGGGCTAAATCCAGCATCAAAATCATAAAATATTTTCCAAACTAACCTCCACTTCGAGTATTACAAGTTCTATCAGACTACGATCCACTTCAATATAACAAGTTCTATCAGACTCCGATACACTTCAAGTGTTACAAGTTCTATTTCTACACGATTTCAACAGTTGATCTTGTTTTGATTTCATGGGGGAAATTGTCCAGGTTCAAGAACAGCAATCCGCACGAGGATTGGATTTTTTTGACCGACCCACTTGGCTCAAACGTCCACTCAGAGACGCACCAATCCATTCAAAGATTGGATTTTCTCTCAATCAATCCATCCGGATCCCACGTTCCCCGAATGTAGAAGACATCGGTGACGCACCAATCCACTCGAAGATTGGATTTTTTCCAACCGATCCACTAATATCAATTGTCCACTCAGAGACTATCAACTATCAACTAAAAGTTTGAATTTTCGTTCACTTCGTTCGGCGCTTAATGTTATGTATAAGAAAAAGTTATACATTAGTCACATACATTCCGAAACTTAAACAGAACAGACATAACAAAAGTGTCACATCGATAACGAAACATTCCACGTACAGAAGAAACAACAGGTAAAGTTTTATGATCAAGTAGAAAAATATCATCGTCACTTTGTTTAAAATCATTAACATATAAAACAATCAGGAACAATCATTCTCACAACAAGAAACATTTCTTAAACACCCCTGTATGGTAGTTAAAATGAAGAAAATTCTGTCCTCCCCTGTAGAGCCCTGTACCTTGTATCCACACAATTGTACACCCTGTTTCCTGTCAAATGCGTTGTGGAAAAAATAGGAAATCGAATCAAGATAAACACCAGTTTCGGCCAAACCACAGTCTAACATGAATCCGATGAAAGAAATTCATTTCTGGTAACATACCTATGTCACTAACCCGCTCGAGATTCAATACTCTCTTGAGTTACGGAAATGTATTAAAACACTCTGAAACTTTGTGCGGAAAAGCTTGTTACAAAACAAAAAATCTTTAACAGCCCTGCGCTATTTTGAAATAAACTCCATCACCGGTTCAAGCGAGTTCAAGGTCATTGCAAAAACAATCCATCTGCACGGATAGATTCGTAAACTCATTAATGAGTAAAAATTTAACCATTTTTTGATCTTGTATTGGACTGTCAGAAAATGAGGAAAATTTGACAACTTGAAATGGGTGAAAAAACACCCATTTTGAGAATGGTAACCAACTTCAAAAACGTTTATTTTTAAACCCATAAATGGGTGAAAAAGTCTTTAGAAGTTTTTGTTTAAAAATTAGCTGCCTGCTGCATTTCGTGGCGTTCAAGGTTTATTATTATTTACTTGTACGCGGGAATCCTGGAGAAACTTGAACGTAAGTAATTAAAAACATTTTAAATTGAATGTCGATAGCCTATATATAGTTTGTTGTTTTAATTAATTAGGATCTAAACTGATGGAAATGCGTCTTCGACAAAACCACGATGAGGGTTGCCTGGGATTACCTAACCTCACTTATGTCATTAGTGTCATTATATCAACAAATAGCTTATTAGAATGTAACGATATGTATTGTGAAATAAATAAATGAGCTTCAGCATTTCATTTGTTATACTTATCTTTAAATATGCAAAAAAATCCCATTTTTATTATTATTCTCCAATATATCTCCGTTCTCAAAAATGAGAGTTTTTTACCCATTTTCAACAAAAACCGGATTCTAAAAATGGGTAAAAATGCTACATTTTTTGACACATATTGCGTTTACTCATTTATGAGTAAAACGTGTTTTACTCATTATATGAGTAGATCCACTTATTCTTCAAAATGAGGGAAAATTTACCCATTAATGAGTTTACGAGGTTCTCCGTGTGGCAAACTTACTTGGATCCAGCAATCAGTTGTCGCAATCGAAATGGCGCAAGCGCGTCACCACACTCAAACACACTGTTCACTATTCTACACTCAACAATGGTCAAACAAAACTGGGAGCGCACAGTCAATACCGACTTGGCCATTGTCGGGATTTTCTTTAAATGAACACAAAACACAGCACATTTTTCCATATAATTATTATTCCTTTTTTTTTATTATTTAGGTTTTCTTTATACATTCAATTTACACGACTCACACCCGCTATCAACGCCATTCGTCACAAAACTGATTTCTCCGCTTCTCAAGCATCCTCTTCGCGTTGTTCGCATCTCACTCTCCCCGCATTTCTCTCCTCTCTGGTCAATTCAATTTTACCAAATAGACACTTTCGATCGGACACTCTAATAAATTACTGAGCAATTTTGAGTAAGAACTATATTCAAATACTTTAACTAATATTTGGCATTCACGAATGAGTTAGTATTATTATAATGTCAATATTATATTCTTATTCCCTACAAATACCAATGAACTTTAAACAATTTTTATTTTCTATAACTCAATACAAAATTTTTAAAACGAATTCTCTGCGTTTGTAAACAAAGATTAGAACATCGATTCGTCAAATCTAAGAGGCGAGAGCACTCCCACGCAATCCAACACCACCAACAGACAGCCGAAGTCTACACCTTTATATCAGGCTACATATCTACACATGTTGTTTAATCGAAATAATTAGACTTACGTGTTGCCAATCTAAAAGTGGCAGTGCGAGTTGGCTCTTGTTTCGGACGGCGGGACGATCGCGCGATTTGCCGAAATTTTGTGTTTTGCATTGCGCGGCCGGTAATAAAGTTAACCAGTTCAGTGCGTGTTGGCTCTTGTTTCGGACGGCAGAACAATCGCGCGATTTGCCGAAATTTTGTGTTTTGCATTGCGCGGCCGGTAATAAAGTTAATTAGTGCAGTGCGTGTTGGCTCTTGTTTCGGACGGCGGAACGATCGCGCGGTTTGCCGGAATTGTGGGGTTTGCATTGCGCGGCCGGTAATAAAGTTAATTAGTGCAGTGCGAGTTGGCTCTTGTTTCGGACGGCGGAACGATCGCGCGATTTGCCGAAATTTTGAGTTTTGCATTGCGCGGCCGGTAATAAAGTTAATTAGTGCAGTGCGAGTTGGCTCTTGTTTCGGACGGCGGAACGATCGCGCGGTTTGCCGAAATTTTGTGTTTTGCATTGCGCGACCGGTAATAAAGTTAATTAGTTCAGTGCGAGTTGGCTCTTGTTTCGGACGGCAGAACGATCACGCGATTTGCCGAAATTTTGTGTTTTGCATTGCGCGGTCGGTAATAAAGTTAATTAGTGCAGTGCGAGTTGGCTCTTGTTTCGGACGGCGGAACGATCGCGCGATTTGCCGAAATTTTGTGTTTTGTTTTGTTTTTCCTTAGGACGGTTCGTAAGTAAATTGATGAATATATTTTATTATTTTTACAGCATATACTGTTATTGACAAACGCTCTATATTGTCGAATAGAGCTCCCTATTATTCACCTTTCCCACTAACACAAATTTTCCTTCCCGAGACATCTATGAAGGTAGTATGGGTTCCCTGCATCTTCACTAGTAGATGTTGAACTAACATTCCTTCCCTTCCGTGATTGTAAGGACGTGGCCAGGTATACAACTGCTACTGTATAGGAAAAGGTACTAATCCCAAGTACCAATTTGCGACAATATACAGTAGATTGCTCAATTGAGCATTGTATAGCCACCCACGATTTGTACAATCACATATGCTATGCTATGCTTTCGTGTTGCCAATCTAAAAGTAAATTAAATTTCGAACCTGAAAAATCCAACTATTTTCGGTTAAAATGTGTTGTAACGTTTTAACAACCATTTTAAAATTGACGTCCTATATCCCTTGCCGGGTGAAATAAAAAGGCATCATCCGGCCCCCATTTTGTTTACTCGCTTTCGTCAGGGCCATGCGGTGTGTTGGTGATGCTTCCTTCTGCGATATTCATCCGACGGCAAGCGAATGAAGCGAATGCAGTGCCGTTCGCTCCCGCCGAAATGTGCTTGCATACGCTGATTGAACGCCGCTGATCGAACTCGTATGTAGGGTATGCGAGCGCATGATAGCAAAATAATAGAAAAAATGGGCCTGATTACGTTTAGTAAAGAGAAACGTTATTAATTATTGAACACATTTCTTTTCGTTAAAGGTTACCCAAATAAACACTTATAAGGCGATCATGGCCTCAGTGGAGACAATGGGGTCTTAATAATATTGTTCATCATTGCATTACTTAACGTTTGCTTTACTTGAAGCGACACGTTGTAATTGTGCCATTATGAATATTAATTGAAAACAATAATTTCTCCAACAAATTGGCTTTCCTACCTATATACTGCCGCCGCAAGCGTAACTGTTCCATATTTTCTTCCATGCAAAATCAATATTGGACGATTATGCTTGCGACGGCAGTATAATCAAACTCATTTTACCTCCAAGAAATTTAGATTAATTATTAAGACGAAATGAATCCAATTTCATTTCTAGCAAATTCAAAGTTTGTCTATTTGTTAATGCATTAAAACTATCAATTTCGAATTATCAAATATATATTTTCTTTCATTGATTCAATAATACTTCCAATATTGGCACCGTTACCCTAGCAGAGTGAACTCTGTGGCTTTGAAAAGAAATGCACACATACTAATTTGATAAATACTGTACGACTTCGGTTTACTCATACCATGTGAGTTCCGATAGTTTTGTGGTATGGCAAGCGCCTTCCACCCCAGAGGTCAGAAGTTCGAATCTAGGTGTATTCAGTTGAGAACATTTTGCTATTTTTTTATTCGCAAAAACAGTTTTTGGCCATAACTCCAGATTGCGATGAGCTATTGATCTAATTTTCAATAGCAAACAATGGGACTGAATTCCGCGTCGTCTGCAACTTGTTGCGAGCAAATCGGACAATGGGAAGTTCAAAAAAGTGTGTCTACAAAATTTGTACACATACACACATACACACACACATACATACATACACACATACAGACATCACCTCAATTCGTCGAGCTGAGTCGATTGGTATATAAAAATCGGCCCTCCGGGCCTCCTATCAAAATTTTGTTTTTGAAGCAATATTATAGCCTTTACGTACACTTAGTGTACGAGAAAGGCAAAAATTGAGATCGTACCTACAATTGGGTGATAAGCAATCTTATTTTCTTTGTTTATCCAAATTTTTTGTTTCAAAATTTTGATTTTTATTGTTGAAAAACCAGATAATTCACCTAGCGGTCATGATGCCTTACTCGAAACAATCAATACGCTTCGCCTCAGTATAAGGATTTCAAAAGTAATTGCCTACCTTAAGGCGTTTACAAACGCTTGCTTTATAGACGTAACAAAGTGAAATGATTGATGATCAAAGTTACCCCAAATTGGAAATTCGAAAAACTAGACAAAACAGATTTTTAAAACAATTTTATAATTATCAAATAATCAAGAACAATAGCCTCAAACGTTCTACACGTAGCAGTACTCGTTTTAAAAATATGAAAAAAGCAATCATTTAATTTACGGAGGAAATATTTACAAAACATTGAAAAAATTGATCAATGATACCCCGGATTACGGTACATGTTTTGAAAATATTTGTTTCGATTTAAAATGTAAACACACATTGTTATTGCATGTTTTGTCTTAAAAATGATCATCTTCCCCCCAGTTGACGATACTAGGTGAAACTGTCCGTTCTTTCTAGGATTTTATTTTCGTTCGGTCAATCATTTAGTTAATGTCTGAGTCGGCCTATAGATCGGTTTCAGTTCAGTCTGAACTCTGAACTCATGAAACCGTTGCATTTAGACAAACTTTCAACTTTCCCGTCAAATTGACCGAGTATGTACAAAAACAACTGATCCCAGAACGATTCAATCAGTGTGGAAATCTTGTGATAGATTTCATCCTACTCGTGAGTTTTATTGCCTCAAAGGAAATGCAAACTCATTTTTATATGTAGAGATAAGACATACGTTCTACATTATCTATTATTGAAACCAAAAAAATGCGAATGCTTTTTGCATGCTCCATTTGGTTTCGCCGGCGACATTGATATTATGGCACGCAAATTTGAGAAGATGTAGAAAGCCTACATCAGACTGAAAAGGGAAGCTAAACAGATTGGACTAGTCATCAACACGTCGAAGACGAAGTACATGATAGGAAGCGGCTCAAGAGAGGACAAGGTTAGTCATGCACCACGAGTTTGTATCGGTGGTGACGAAATCGAGGTGGTTGAAGAATTTGGCTCACTGGTGACCTCCGATAATGGTACATGCAGAGAAATTCGGAGACGATTCATGGCAGGTAACCGTACGTATTTTGGACTACGCAAAACGATCCGATCGAATAGAGTTCGCCGCCGTACCAAACTGACTATCTTAAAAACGCGCATTTTACCGGAATTCCTCTACGGACACGAGACCTGGACAATGCTCGTGAAGGACCAACGCACACTTGGAGTTTTCGAGAGAAAGTGTTGCGTACTATCTATGGTAGGGTGCAGATTGAAGACGGTACATGGAGGAGGCGAATAATCACGAGAACCGTCAATCGTTCGCACCACGAAAATCGGATGACTGCGATGGGCCGAGCACGTAGTCAGAATGTCGGACAGTATTCCGGTGAAAATGCTTCTAGATAACGAACCCACGGGCACAAGATGGCGAGGGGCTCAGCGAGCAAGGTGGATCGATCAGGTGGAAGACGATTTGCGAACCATCCGCAGACAACGTGGCTGGCGACCTGCAGCCGTGGAACGAGTTGAATGGAGAAGACTTTTAAGTACTGCACAGGCAACTCCGGCCTAAGTCTAAATAAATCCTTTTAAGTTATTCTTTAAACTATCCAAATGAACGTTGGGTTTCCGTTGCCGTTTGGACGAAAAGTGCCATAAACTATAATAAGATCATCATATCGCTTCTTCATTTTGTTGAACGGCTTCTTCTGCGCAATGCAGCCACGATATCCTTTAGTATGAATAACGTTCCGAACTGTCTTGATGTTTGCCAATTTTGATAAGCTGTCGGCAATTTCAGAAACACTGACAGTAGAATTTTGCTTATTTTCGCGAAGAATAATGTGGTTGTAATCGATCGACAGTAAGACTGATAAAAAGTACAATGTGCACAGCAAATGAAGGGCTTTCACCAACTGCACTGGTTTGCTTGAACCTAGACCAATAATAAGTAGAAATCAGATCCATTGTCTGTGACGCCATCGATGAAACAGAAAACGCACGTATACAAAACGACCACTTCGATACTGATAGACTCCCCATAACATTAGTTAATCACTCATTTACTCAATAACCAATTACGATAAACCATCAATTTTGTATCACGTAAATACCACGTCATGCAGTACTCAGTTATTGGCAGCCCAACATGGTGAAGTCATTAATAATAAATTAGATTGCCGAGAAATTCTACCATTAAGGCATCATAAATCACCAATCCCCTACCACCGAAGACGAAGCCTGCCAAAATAATTCCAGCATTCATTAAAACCTTTTTCCAGACCGCATCGTGCTTTCGTGCTGTGCGGTTCTTTCTCTCTTTGCGGAAGGAAGTTTTTAATACTACCCGAAGCTATTTTAATTTCAACGGTGCTTCTTAGCGCTATTTGTACCCACTGATCCCGTTACGATCTTTGCAAGGACCCGTGCCTTCGTTTTACGTTGGACCCGTTTGCGGAAGTAAAATTCCGACAAGCGGTGGTAATCCTGCAGGGACACCGTTCTGGGAAAAAACCTCTTAGAAGGTCACGTCTCCACGCTCAGCAATGAGTATTAACAAAAACAAGAGGAAGGGAGTCTCTGAATTCTCCACTTCCTTCAAAGAAACAAGGTTTCAAGACCGTCCTGCCCAAGCGCGGAAAAAATAGAAGGAAGCTGGAGAATTCAGATATTCCTTCTAACTCTAATATCGGAAATAATTCTTCTCCAATCGAACTGAGCAATCAGTTCGATTTGATTAATGATGAAATTGAGCAAATCGAATCTACCTCTAGCCCAGGTGATTCGATTCATGCGAAAAAGCAAAGGATTCCGCCAATTGTGGTATCTGTTGCCGAGTTTTCTGGCTTCCGGAATGAGATTTTGAGTAACCTTCAGGGGATCAAGGTTTCATTTCAGATTGCTAGAAAGGGTGACTGCCGCGTTTTGCCGGGATCCTTTGACGATCGCAAACGTCTTCTTCACTATTTAACTGAGAAGCGCCATAAATTCTTCACATACGACGACAAAACTGAGCGATTGTTCAAAGTCGTCTTGAAAGGTCTCCCCAGTGATGACAAATCACTGGATGAGATTAAAATTGAAATTTCTCAATTACTTGGATTTTCACCAGTCCAAGTAATTAAGATGAAAAGAAATCCCATTCTGGTACTTCCCAGAGGGCATTTCTCAAGAATTCTATTTAGTTCATTTTAACAAAAGTGAACTAAATAATATGAAAAGTTTGGAAAAGGCCTGTATTATGTCTCATGTCCGTGTTACATGGGAACATTTCCGCAGGCCTGGGGAAATTCAAAACCCTACCCAGTGCCGTAAGTGCCAAAAGTGGGGTCATGGAACCAAACATTGTCACATGGATGCTAAATGCATGATTTGTGGTGGAACCTCTCACGCCAAGGACGCATGTCCTGTGAGAGAAGATTCCAATAAATTTAAGTGCGCAAACTGTGGGGCAATCATAAATCCAATTTCTGGGAATGCCCTTCACGCAAAAAGTTTTGAATTCCCGTGCAAAATTGATGACGAGAAATTCCAATCGGATCCCAGATTCGACGGGTAGAAATTTTTCAAACGCTCAAATTTCGAAACCGGTTACCGGTCGAGCAATTCATACCCACCACAATTCACAAACAAATTTTGCCGCTCGTCAACGGGTAGCAAGCACTTCAGTAAATTTCAATTTTTCCAATGTACCTACGTATGCAAACATCGCTGCTGGTAGACAAAATTTCTCTTCTCAAAATGAGGTTTATACCCATGTCCCAACGGAAAATAACGGTCATGTTGCCGATGCAGGTAGCATGACTGCTTCCGATTTTGATTTTTAACTGAACAATTGCATCACATGATTGATGCAATGTTCAAAGCAAATACCATTCCTGAAGCTGTTCAGGTTGGTATAAAGTACACACAAAAAATTGTTATCGGACTCCGTTTCAATGGATCCAAATAATTGTGTGAAAGTTCTAAATTGGAATGCCCGCTCTCTAAAGGGTAAGGAAGATGAATTATTCAACTTCCTTTCAGTTCATAATGTGCATATTGCCATTATAACTGAAACGTATTTAAAACCAGGACTCTCCATTAAAAGAGATCCAAACTATTTTATCTACAGAAATGATCGTCTTGACAGCGCCTGTGGTGGGGTCGCCATTGTCATTAATAGACGTATCAAACATAAATTATTTTCTTCGTTTGAAACCAAAGTTTTTGAAACCTTGGGAGTTTCTGTTGAAACAAATTTTGGACAATTTTCCTTCATTGCAGCCTACTTGCCTTTTCAATGCAATGGGCAGCAAAAGAATTTGTTGAAAGCTGATCTTCAAGTTCTGACTCGCAACAAATCAAAATTCTTCGTAATTGGTGACTTCAATGCCAAACACCGTTCATGGAATAATGCTCAAAGCAATTCCAATGGTAAAATTTTATTTGAAGATTGTTCTGCGGGATATTATACTATTCAATATCCCAATGGACCAACTTGTTTTTCTTCCAGTCGAAATCCTTCTACAATTGATTTAGTTTTAACGGATTCAAGTCAGCTGTGTGGCCAATTGGTAACTCATGCTGACTTTGACTCTGATCACCTTCCTGTGACATTTGAAATCTCACAAGAAGCCATTTATAATCCAATCAGCTCTACTTTTAATTATCATAGAGCTGATTGGGATTTATATAAAAAAAAAAAAAAAAAAAAAAAAAATTAAAACCTTTTTGGGCGTTGCGTTGCATTACGTTCACACCAAAAACGCGGCCAAAAAAAACTTACACCTCACTCCCATTTTCAGGAAACCTGTGGAAGTGTGGACAGGAAAACGACAACGACGACGTCGACCGACTGTCGACAGCGGCAAAACGGTGTGACGACGCACGGCGGCCGGCGATGACGGTTAGAGGAACCACACGATGTGAATTTCTAATGAAGCCACCTTCGCGCGTAGCCCCAACCACCAGCAATGCCGTGCACTTAACGCGTTAACAGTAACCACCTTCGTACGCTTCTTACGGCGGAGTGAGTTTGAAAAACGAGACAAGTGTTGGGTAATGATTGCAAGATGTTGTTTCGAAATTTCGTTCAATTAAATTCAGCAATAAACATCTTTACGATCCGCGCCGATTCGGTGCTGCACTAAATTATTAATCCGGAGGTAGGAGCGACGTTCGATTGGAAATTTGATATCTTCCGGAGCCCTTAGCATACGAAATGAAACTGCTTCTAGGTGGCACAGTTCGTTTGCAGTACGACTAGAAGACAAATGACGTTTCATAATTATTTCGACCTCAATTTTGCGGTCATTTTCAGTGTCTCGCAATTATTTATCCTGGTATTTCGGATGATCCCCTAACTCAGTAATTGTTGTTTTCGCTCCAAATGACGAGCACAACCAGATCATTTATCGCGTACTTGACCTACACGAGTCGAGTTAAATACTAAAGTTAGTCTTAGAGCTAGGTAGATGAGTGACCTTACTTAGTCGTGCGGTAAAATGCACGGCTTCAAAGAAAGCCCATGTTGGAGGTGGCTTCGTTCGGTTTAGGAAATTTTCGGTTTAAAAATTTTCTCAACTTTCCTGAGCATAAAAGTATTATAGAAATCTCGCAGTTAATAATTGTGAAAGTGCTTAATGAGTTTCGTGGTGGCAATGTTTGAGGGGGGGGGATATAACGCCAATAAGAAGAAGAATATAAAGTAGATGATGAGTTCGTTAATTGATTTTAATATCTATTACTCAACCTCCGAAATATTTGTGTTTCAAGAAAATCTTTAATTAATTGAGTTTGTCTTACACTCACTTTGCGGCGAACATTTTTAATTTTCGCGAATCTAATTTTCATGCGTTGTTTATTATTCATTACTTTTTCTGTGTGGTCTTCATGTTTCCTAACCGTGTCGTGTGGCTTCCGCTCTAGTGATGATAATAAACTTTTTTTCGTCTTTAGGTGGATGCGGTGGGATATTTTTAGGCAGATTAGTGTTAACAAGAAAACGCGCATTGCGTGCCAGAATTGAACAATGAGAAGGTGCAAGTAGGCACCCTCTCCGTTGCTCGTAACAAGAATGAAAGTTGCTGTCATGCTCTGAACAACATCTCATAAAAGAAGGGGGCCAGTTTGTTTTAGTATCGCCCGAAAGCTGAAAGCGACGAGTCCTAACAAAGTGCTTCTGCTAATTTTTGCGTCCAAAATGTTGATTTTTCCACTTTTATTTGCATCCGAGAACACCAGCTAACCGCCAGTGCTCTGCCTGTGTCCTTACACCTGGTCCATCCTTACTGCTCAGCTTGGTACAGTCTCCTTCTGAAGCGACTACTCATCAACAGTGCCGAGCACGTTTCAGCTTCAGTTTGATTTACAACCTTGCGTTGATTAAGTTCTCCTGTGCTCTCAGCCGAGCTGCTGCTACTGTTAGGACTCTCCGGTGATGGCTCTGCTTGTGGGTTGGTATAGCTAAAAGCGTCACCTGGTGGGATTTTCCGCTTTGTTTTCTTTCCGTCGAAGGTGAGCCGTTCAGTGCCCCGTCGCAGAGGCAGGTGGGGCAGCAGCACGGGCTGGTGTTGAAGTGCAGACCCATATCTGCTTTGCGAGTTGACAGCTAAATTGCATGCCATTGTTTCGCCACACCACGCCACCCATCCCACCGCTGGCTGGCAACCGACACGATGCCACCGGACCCCAAACGAATGATCGGTGGGGGTAGCTTTCCGTTGAATATTGTGACAGTTTCCAATCGAGATGGGATGCGCTTCTGGTTATGATGGGGATTCATTTTGTTTTGTGGCAGGTACTTTTCCTAGATTGCTGGCATGGGTCTCACGGGGATGGAAAAAGTTCCGCAGAATGACATGTAAATTTGTATCAGCAGCGTGTGGCGATGGGATTACATAACATCGATGAATTTTCTGGCCCGAAATTTAGTTCAATATACGAACACATAAACCATCATCAATTCATAATTTACCAAATAAAGATCGTTAGAAAAAAAAAGTAAGGTTTTGTGCATTCATTTATTTGGTTTTGTTTCGTTCAACAGCGGCATAAAACGTGACAAATCTTCAAAAGTAAGGGGCTGTTCATAAACCACGTAGACTCTTGAGGGGGAGGGAGGCGTTTCGAAAAAGTCTACGATAGTCTACGAAGGGGGACGGGGGGGTATACCAAAAGTCTACGTAGACTTTTTAATTTTTGGAAACGATTTATACAGCAGGTTTCTGCGAAGTTCACTTATTGATTTTTTATAGGATTTTCTGTTTTTTTTTTTTGCATGGCTTTACCGAAATAATTTTGTACATTTCTCCCTAAAAATGTAATGAATTCCACTGAAGTAAAAGTCATGGATTTCACCAAGAAAATCTTCTGTGTTGATCAGGAAAATTTTCCAAAGTATTCTAGAAGCCATTTTATGAGACAATTTCGATCAGCTAATCGAGACTCCACCATCAATTGAGTGGACGACTCGGCGTTTTGTTTTGGTAAATTTGAACGGCAACCATCATCATTTCGTCAACATCATCAGTCGTCTAAGACGAGTTAATTAACTCCATTTCCACCATTTAATTCGTGCTCCATTTAATTTGTGGTCGAAATACATATCTGCAAAGATATCGAAATAATTGGTGGAATTAAATGGAGTTACAAATCTCGTCTTTGACGGTTGAATACATTCCACTAAAAAGAGCTTAAAATAATTTTTCTCATCATCAGTGTTTGGTCTCCTGTCATTTCACTCGTTTCGTAAAATAGCTTATAACAACTTTCGAAAACTTTTCAAAATCTTCACTTGGATATTATTTCAGATTTGACTATATTTTTAATTTTTGGCAGGAGCTTCTTTGGAAACAATGGAAATTACGTCGTACTTCAACGATTTTTTTTATTTACAAAAGAAGCATTTTGGAATATCCAAAAAAATTCTTTGGAATGCCCAAAAAATATTCTTAGGAACTAAAAGGAAATTCTCCGAAATTTCCGCGAGAAACCCTTCACAATATCCACTGGAGATTTTTTGGAAAGTCCCCGGATTTTTATTTTCCTCGTAAATTTCTTCGATAGTTCTAATGCAAATTCTTTGTAATTAGCGATGGAAAATCTTCGGAATTTTTAAAGAAATAGTTGAAAACTTTCACAAGAAATTATTTGAATTTCCCTCCAAAAACTGTTAGAGTTTCCACAAGTTTTCACAAAGTTCTTTTTGTAAAAAAGGTTTTGTTGTTTTCATGAAAATGTATTCGTATTTTTTACTTGAAATTCACAAAAAAATCAACTAAAAAATTTCCATAATTTCCACCGAAAATTATTCAGAAATTTCTTTGGAATATTCATAAGATTTTTTAAAAATTTCCTCAAGAAACTGCTCTAAATGTGCAAAAGAAATTAAAAAATATCGTAGGAAACCATTTTGAATTTCCACGGGAAATATTTCGGAATTTCAGTCAGAGCTGAAAGCCTCTTTAATAAAGAAGAAAAAAAAGTATTTCGGAATGTCCGTTTAAATAATTCTAAATTTTATCGGAAAATCACTCGAGGTTTTTAACCGGGGAAACTTTCGGAATTTATAAAAAAAAATTCTATAAGATAATTCTTGGATATCAATAGATGATTATTCTGCGGGATATTGCATGAAATTTTCAAGAAAAGCATCGGAATTATCAAGGAGAGTTCTTTGGAGTATTACCTGAAAGCATTCAAGGTTATCAATTGGTATTTTTTAACGATTTTTTTTCACGCAAAACTTATTAGAATGTAGACTTGACATTCTCCGAATTTCAACTCGAAATTTTTCGACATTCTGTAAATTCTTCAGTTTTCACAAATTTGAACCGGCGAATTGTAGGACAGATGCGTAACAAATTTTAAGTAGTGGCGCGCCTATGCAAAAGTGTCAACGATGGTGGGGCACACCTCTAGAGGGAATCGAATTCAACAGAAAATAAATAAATAGATAATTAAATTTGATTTCCTTTCAAACAGATTTTTGTTTTGTTAAATTTTGTTCAGTTTGATTTTATTTAAACTTTTTACAGTGAGAAGACAAAAAATTAGGGTGAGAAGTGAGACGTCTCTCTTTCATTTCTAATTTCTCACTTTTCAAATTACCTATTCGGCCAAATGACCTATTCGGCAAAATGTCCTATTCGGCCAAATAACCCTTTCGGTCAAATGATTCTTTTGGCCAAACGACCCTTTCGGCCAAATGACCTTTTCAACCAAACGACACTTTCGGCCAAACGACCCTTTCGGCCAATCGACCCTTTTCGGCCAAATGACTTTCGGCCAAACGGGTCTCGGCTTATGGTTTGTTTGGCCTAGCGGCATTCGGCCAAATGACTTTCGGCTGAATGAGTTTCAGCCAAACGACCCTTCCCCATATACTGCGATCCCTTCTTAAGTCGATACCCACCGTACTCGATATTCTCCAAAATAAAAATATTCTCAAAATAATTTTCTAATGCATTTTCACCTCGCCAACTCGATGTTGTCAGAATCAGTTCACATGATTTTTTTTTTAATAGAGTGTTTATTTAATAGGCTCAATTGTGCATTACACTTAACGGAGCCGAACCTTTCGTGAATAATTGAATACAATTTTACAATAAATAAAACTATATAATATCATTTTTGGCTTTACGCGCTGTTTTTTTCGGCCTTAACATTTCCGTCGAACTTGATTCCATCGCTGCGTATTGGGCTCTTCTTTCGCTTGCTTGATGCTTGTTAACCGCCTCAGTCACCATGGTGACAACTTTAGTCAATCCCGCAATTGCTCTCTCCTGTTTTTCTTTCCGTTGTTCTGCATCTTCTTGTTCTTTGTTTTCCTGACTTTCCCTTCGACATAATTCTGTTCCGCATTCTACTGTTGTTCCATCCAATGTTTCTTCGATAGTTTCCTTCTCGATTACGACTACTTCCTCGGATAGCAGAGGCACTCCGGATTCCACGACTCCTGCATAGGTAACGAAATCCTGATTCTTCTTATTTTCTATCGATATTCCTTTTTTCCGTTGTGGACACGCATCTCTATGATGTCCCTCCAGATTGCACAAGAAACATTTATTCTTCAGACCCTCATAGAAAACCCTCACTTTCCAGCTACCGATTTGCAAAGACGGTGGAATTTCTTTTGCTACCTCCATATATAGACCCCGGACACCGGTGTATAGGTGATCGAGGCCCAATCCGATCGGAAACTTTTCTCGATACATATTTCCCGCTTTTCCGTATCCTGCGAGCACCGGTATCAGAATGTTGTCGGGTACTTCCGGCGGGAGATCGAAAATTCGTACATATGTAGTGTTTCTTCCCGCAATAAACATATGCACATCGACTGTCTTTCCGTTGGAGTAATGAAATTTGATTACTCCCTCATTCTGTCTTAAAGTTTGCTCCATCGCTTGCAGCGATTTATATTTTACGCATAAAGATTTTTCTTGTGGTTGTTTGTACACTGCTTCCAATTGCATTGGGTCAGAATGAATCCGCTTTATAAATTGAGCAATCTCTACCCATGACGGAGCGGGAGCTCCTACGGGGAATAGAAATTGCACTGTGTTGCAAATCACTTCCATTGTTCACAATATCGAAATCGAAAAAACCGTACCTAACAAAGCTGAAGCTACCGTGACTGTACCGAGAGCAGAATGCTGCGTCCGAATAGCACAAAAGCAAGAAAGCAACTGAGTTCACATGATGTCGAGCGGCAATCCGTTTGGTCGAACGGGTCATTTGGAGGAATAGTTGATACAATTAGATTGCGATTAGTGAATAGTGAGTAATGAGAAGTAAGTGGGGAGATTTTTTTCTTCTTTATCCTTCCAGCCCTTGGCTGGTGAGTGAAAATTACTGAGTTCACTGTTCTTCACATTTCTTCACTTGTTTTGACACACATCTCATAAGAAAAGAGAAGTGAGAAGTAGGAAGGGAATTTGGAAATGAGAAGTGAGGAGTTATATGTGGAGTGGAAATTTTAAAAGTGAGAAATGAGAAGTGGGAAATTCGAAGTGAGAAGTTAGCAGTGAGAAGTGCGGAGTGAATAGTGAGAAATAAGAAGTGAGAAGTAAGTGAAGAGCGAGAAGCAAGAAATGGGAAGTGTGAAATGAATAGTAAGGAGAAAGAAGTGAGTAGCTAAAAGTGAGAAGTGAGAACTTAAAAGTGAAAAGGAAGAAGTAAGAAGTGAAAAGTGAGGAGTGCGAAGTGAATAATGAGAAGTGAGAAGTGTCAGATGCGTTGTAAAAAGTGAAAAGTAAGAAATTAAAATTGATAAGTGAGAAGTAAGAAGCGAAAAGGGAGAAATAAGAAGTGAACAGTGGAAAGTGAATAGTGAGAATAGTGTAGTGAGAAGTGGGAAGTGAGAAGTAAGACATGACAAGTGAGAATTGAGGACGGAGGAGTGAGAAGTGAGAAATAAGATTCGACATATGAGATATGAGAATTGAAATTTGTCAAATAATCCTTGTTACCTTTGTCTGCCTTCTTCCTATACCCTTGATTTTACTCTTCCCTTGTTTCTTCTTTCATATTCTTTCTCTTTCCTTTTCCTTTTCTTTTCCATATTCTTTTTCCTTTTCCTTTTTTCATATTTTTTCTCTTACCTTCATTGCTCTTTCTTCCTTCTTCTGCTTTCCTTCTGTCTTATATCTCACCTCTCACTCTCAACATCTCACTTCTAACTTCCCAATTATCGTCTTTCCTTTCTCACCTCTTGCTTTTGTCTTTTCCTCTTACACTTATTTTAACCATATCGAGCAGATTTGCATAGTAGTAATGTGGAGGAATGGAGCATATATCCTCATTTTCAGACGTTCAATGTTATCTGTTTTGGCCGATTTGCCCCATATTATGTCTAAAAATAGATTTATCATCTGATATTAGTAACAGAATGAATTCAAATCTACTGTCATAATCAAATAATGTCTACACCCAAAAACCAAATCTGACAATTATTGTAAAAAAAACCTTAGCATATACAATTCTGTAAGCTTTTTATACAGATATTGTATTAGAATAATTTTCTAAGCTGTGAGATTTCAATACAACAATTGTATTAAAATCTTTCAAAATTGTATATGCCAAATTATTATACGGTTTCTGTAAGGTTCTTATGCAGAACTGTATTAATATCTGCCATCTGTTGGTTAGGTGTACACAAACTTCTCAGGGATGTATTTGTTGTGCATCCTTCGTCAGTTATCCGTCATTTGTCGATTCACCTCACATAATAGAGATGTATCTGATGTTCGAAAGAAGAAAAATAAAAATGTATTCAAATTCATTGTCATTTTTAAATAATGTGTATGAAATTTTATTGGTGATATCTTTTTTAAATCTTTAACAAACATGATTTTTTTTTATAATTGGCAATAAGTTCATCACTTGGATATCTTTTTTGTGCAGCATCCGGCTCAATTCCCCGCTTTCGTTGATATATCCCAGCCTATGTAACATTTTGGTTTTATAACACGCTTGTAGAGTGAATCATGGTCTTCAAGAGCGTTATAAAACTTAAAATATTTCATGAGATATTATTTTGTTTAAGTTTTGCGAACATAAAAACGAATTCAAATAAACTGCAGTGTAACGAAGTCTTATGCAGCAAATGGGTAGCAGAACACGGCAGCTGTCCATTTTATCCGACTCCTTCACATATTGAAGAATATTGTAATTGTGGTCTACCCTATTGGGCAGCACGTACCCATTGCAGAATCCGCATCAGCAGCCTTTCGTTGATGAGCACACAGAACTAGAATGACAGGCCTTCCGCCTGTCACTAACCGTGAGTAAAACAGAAGACAACAAAAACAGTTGGATTCGAAAGAACACGTTTATAAGCTCAATACGTATACTCTAAATTCTACATTCTAACCTAATTGATTAATAATATAAGAAGATACAACTATATTGATCACAACGATCGACTCCGGGCTAACCTATGATCTCATCCACTGAACCCGTTCTAAAGCTTACTAGCTCGGAAGAATTCCCTGTCAGTTCGGTAGATCGCTAGTCGAAGCAGATTTCGACTGTCATTTTCTCTTCATCTAGGGAGAATCGAGCAATATATTTGACGATTCTGTAGCACTCAGGTCAATAGCTGTTCAATTTAGCTTAGCTTAGCTTAGCTTTGACTGACTACACATATCTATGGTTGCTACTCCGTGATTGACCAGAATCAGTGAAATTGCACAAAGAATCAACTGAATGATTGACTGGGATTGTTCAAGCATTCTCAGTGTGCAAGTTTCAGTGACTCTAAAATTCAAATGATCAATAACGGCGCCGGCCACGTCCTTGTAGTCAGTTAGGAAGAAGGAAGGAATATTAGTAGGTGGTTTTTGCTATTTGAAGACCGTGTTTACCTCTGCGTCTCCACAAAAACCACAGGAAGGATTATCAGTTAATTGGTAGGCATCGTTGGATCTGGATTCACTCTGATAAGCGATACGACCGTGTCATTCTTTATACACAGTGATTTTACCTAGCCATGAATCGGGCGCGAAAAGTAGTACAAACTAACTACCGGCCTACCGGGCGCGCAATGCAAAACATAATATTTCGTCCGATCGCGCCATCGTTCTGCTGTCAGAAACAAGAGAAATCTCGCACTGAACTGATTTTTATTATCGGCCGCGCAAAGCAGAACACAATATTTCGGCCGATCGCGCCATCGTTCTGCTGTCCGAAACAAGAGAAATCTCGCACTGAACTGATTCTTATTATCGGCTGCGCAAAGCAGAACACAATATTTCGTCCGATCGCGCCATCGTTCTGCTGTCCGAAACAAGAGAAATCTCGCACTGAACTGATTTTTATTATCGGCCGCGCAAAGCAGAACACAATATTTCGGCCGATCGCGCCATCGTTCTGCTGTCCGAAACAAGAGAAATCTCGCACTGAACTGATTTTTATTACCGGCCGCGCAAAGCAGAACACAATATTTCGGCCGATCGCGCCATCGTTCTGCTGTCCGAAACAAGAGAAATCTCGCACTGAACTGATTCTTATTATCGGCTGCGCAAAGCAGAACACAATATTTCGTCCGATCGCGCCATCGTTCTGCTATCCGAAACAAGAGAAATCTCGCACTGAACTGATTTTTATTACCGGCCGCGCAAAGCAGAACACATTATTAGGTCCGATCGCGCCATCGTTCTGCTGTCCGAAACAAGAGAAATCTCGCACTGAACTGATTTTTATTACCGGCCGCGCAAAGCAGAACACAATATTTCGGCCGATCGCGCCATCGTTCTGCTGTCCGAAACAAGAGAAATCTCGCACTGAACTGATTTTTATTACCGGCCGCGCAAAGCAGAACACAATATTTCGTCCGATCGTGCCATCGTTCTGCTATCCGAAACAAGAGAAATCTCGCACTGAACTGATTTTTATTATCGGCCGCGCAAAGCAGAACACAATATTTCGTCCGATCGCGCCATCGTTCTGCTGTCCGAAACAAGAGAAATCTCGCACTGAACTGATTTTTATTACCGGCCGCGCAAAGCAGAACACAATATTTCGGCCGATCGCGCCATCGTTCTGCTGTCCGAAACAAGAGAAATCTCGCACTGAACTGATTTTTATTACCGGCCGCGCAAAGCAGAACACATTATTAGGTCCGATCGCGCCATCGTTCTGCTGTCCGAAACAAGAGAAATCTCGCACTGAACTGATTTTTATTATCGGCCGCGCAAAGCAGAACACAATATTTCGTCCGATCGCGCCATCGTTCTGCTATCCGAAACAAGAGAAATCTCGCACTGAACTGATTTTTATTACCGGCCGCGCAATGCAGAACACAATATTTCGTCTTCGTCCGATCGTGCCATCGTTCTGCTGTCCGAAACAAGGGAAATCTCGCACTGAACTCGTCAATAGCTGTTCAATTTAGTAAGATTTACGCAAATATTGCACTTATAATAATTTTAAGGCCTCCAATACATTTGGAAGTCCGTGCTGTAGTTGATCTTTATTCCTAGCCAAACCTGCAGCACTCCAGCATGTCCATGTAAGTCTCTAGATCTTGTCAAAGCATCATTGTTCATCATGTTACTGGTTCTCCAAATTATTCTGGAGTGCAGATCAAGTGGTCTATCAGGTCAACTTCGCCTATAGTGACCCATCATGTCCATGCAAGTCCCTAGAGCCCTTACGAGTGCTGAACTATGTATAAGACGAATTAAGTACTCTCCATTTAATTCCACCAGTTAATTTTCGTTATCTTTGCAGATACGTATTTCGTGGTCGAAATACGTACCTGCAAGATAACGAAAATTAACTGGTGGAATTAAATGGAGAGTACTTAATTCGTCTTAGACGGTTGAATACATTCCACTAAAAGAGCTAATATATTTTCCTATTTAAAGTAGTTCAACGCGGATGTTCTAGTTTCTCAAAACTGTTCTGGAGTTGCGATCAATTGGTCTACCAAGCCAAATGGTACCAAACTACAAAGCAAATAGAATAACAAAAATTTAATTTCATGCTTACAATGTTTTTTTTTTATCTTTTTTATCTTTTTATTCTTTTTCTTTTTGGCATTACATCCCCCCATTTCCAAATCGAAAATTACCTAGACCAGCACCGGGACTCGAACCCAGCAACCCTCAGCATGGTCTTGCTTTATAGCAGCACATCTTACCGCTAGGCTAAGGAGGGTTCCACCTTTTCTTGTTTGATGCATATTTTTGACGTTGGACGTTGGTCTTACCCGATGGTCGATAACATTATTTACGATAATTATAAGTGAAAATATCAGAATCAACCAATCCCGTTCATGCATTCCCAACACGGACATCAGAATGATGTATGCTACGAGCTTTTTGACCTACTGTTTCATTTCGCGCACGCACGTCATTCCTGTTCGAGGATGCACGGTGAGTGGTCGCGGAGAGCGGACAGAACGATGGCGTCGGTAGCATTTATTTAAAGATTAGGTACAAGTTGCTTTCCCGCCCGCGCGAGCCATTTCTTTCGCAATTATTGGACTATCGATTGCTTGTTTCGCTACGATAGCGTCTGTGGCGACCATGGCAGCATATTTCTGCATGCATGAAGCTTTCCTGTCTCGGCTCAACATTCCCTTGTATAGAATGGTGGTCTTGAGAAGAACCGACTAATTTCCAATAGTCCGTCTTTTGAAACACTAACAGCAATAATTTTTAAGTACAAGATAGTCCACTTTTAATTGTCCCATACAAGACGTTGTTGTCCAACAACTTTTCTGTAGTGCAGCGTAGTCCAAGAGTTTTAGTAAAAACGATCAAAATATCCTGAACTTTTCACTGTACTAAATAAACAACAAATTCAGCATGTTGACAGAACTGGCTGCACTTAGTTTACTTAACTTTGTTAGATTATTATATTTACATTCAAAGTTCGTGGAATGGACTGGACTAAGGATACTGGGAGGTAAAATGAAGAAAGGTTTTGTTTCAGATGCTGATCGGAAGCAAATACCACAATCGTGGTACGTGTATCACTTAGGACAGGTTCCGTTAAAGATGCCAAGACCTTAGGCGCAATTTGACTGTTTTGTTCCCGGACAAGGATCGGAACTGAAGATCCCGGAGGGACTGATGGGGAAGCGGCCCCACTACCCGTGTAAATGACGTACCCCTTTAAAGTGTACGACTTTTGCCACATTTCTCTCTGGCTTTCAAATCCCAAAATGTCATATGCGTTTATAATAAATTGTTGAAATAAACGGATAAATAAACATGTAATCTTTTTCTATGCTTGTAATATTTAAATTTTCTTGTGTTGGTCCGATTATTTTTCGAGTTTTTTGTTCGCCAGAAGTAAAAGAGAGTCTTTGAGTAGCCACTCCATGAGCTAGCCAAATTTTCAATTACATGTTCTGTAGGAATTTCTGTTCATGAACATGATTAGGTTGTAAATCTTTTCAGTGAAGACTGCCGGATGGTAATGAATCCATCTTGTTCTTGGAGTACACGCGATGGCTATTGAAAGTAATTGAATGGTAAAACATGACAATAAAAAAAAAACAATTAGGTACAAACTACGAATCAAAATATGAAAAATTTAGGCATTAAGAAGTCGAGGTTTTAATGAGGTTTTAGGAAACTAGCCAACAGAAGTACTAGTTGTTCATACTTTTTGAATTGATGTATGAGCTCTGAGTGAAAGCTAGTATTTCTATCGGACTATTTTGTTACAAACAAAATGCGACATGAATGAGCATTCGCCACAAAGGTAGCATTTTGATGTTATTCCAATAAATGGAAAAGCTATGACGTTTAGCATTTCAAATTGTTTTGATTGATCTGGAAGCAACGGTGCGCCTCAATGCGTCGATATAAAGGCAACGATGTGCTGCCACGCGTTACTGTGATAAAATAGTTCGACCGCCATCCGTTGTAGCGCTTTAGTCACGTTCGCCTGTTTTTCGCAAGAGTGAGCTATATTGTTAATAAATAATATTTGCTAACAGCAACCATTCAATAGTTCTAATAGGATTTCTAAGAAAATTGTGGCTTGAGAGCTGCTTCCACTGATTGCCAGTCGAGGGTACATCAGATGCCACATTTGCAGAAATGTTTTCCAACGCTGCCACGACCGAACAGACACTGCAAAAATTATTTTGCATGGATGGCATCAGTAACAGTGAAACTTTCTCTCATTTGGTTTTACTGCTGTTTGGGATTAAGAACATGCATTGTTCAAAATAAATCAGTTCTTTTTAAGACCAACTTTGTATACAAATGAAAGCTGATCAGAGAAAAAATTTCTTCGATGTACAAAACCCAGTCGCTTAGCTACGGTAGAAACATCGCAACGATGTCCTTACGTTGTCCAACGACCTACCTTGTCTTGTACACAACCCTCCTGATTTTTTTTAAAGAATATACTATTTTAAACAATGAATACCTCATACAGTTTATTATTTTACAGGAGTACTTATATTTGAACCTTCAAACAATAATTTGTAAACCTAAACCTGTTTACACTACAAGAAAATTTGATAACCTGCATTGGAATTAGCGCTTGAATTGTATCTTGGTCCGGAAAGGCGCAACAAACCCTGAACCTTTCCTTGCACTCACCAAAATGCGCGTTTAGTGTTTTAATCCCGCCCATGTGGTAGACCTCAGATGTTCTTGTCGTGGGTGGGGTATTGAGGATCATTCTCAGGCACTTATTTCGAAGACTTTGGAGTTTCAGTAGATGAGTTTTTGAGCTCTCCCGACAGGCCATACACAGCAAGCAAGAACAGCAAGCTAATTTTTAGAGAGAGGCAATGACGACCGACGGTTGATCAAAGGGGACAGTAGTTTCAACCTGGGACGAGACTTGCTTCCTTTTTCTTGTTTTGAACCTTGTTCTTCTTTTCATGACAGCTGCAACACAGATGACCATGGATTTTCAACTGTTTCACCTAAGCTCCAAGAAGACTCTTCTTAGCATAATATAAATGTTTGTAATTTGCTATTTCGTAAACTTATTTCCACAATTATTTCCATATCGGGAAATAAACACATGTTCATAACTAATTAAAATATGCTGCACGTCTTTTTTAAAATACCCTTTAATTGAAAAGGTCTTCGTAGAACAATAATCGAGTGGAATACTTTATACCAAAACTATACCAAAACTATCACACACAAAGCTGCTGGCAGCATCTGACAGTTCATGACAGCAGCAGATGACGTTTGATTTTTTCCTCTTTGCAAGTCCCGTCCCAGGTTTCAACAAGACATCGTCACCGTCTTGTCAACCGGTTGCTGAGGATACGGTTCTGCGTCTGGATGTCGTGCGCATTGGAACTCGCTCCGCAGATTGAGACCCGGAATGTCCATGCCGATAATTTTTTTTCAATGATTTAGCTGGGCAGATTGTAGCGTTGTAGTTTGTACACTAGGTACATTCTGCTGAAATCTGAAAAAGTGACGTATACGCCATTTTCCAAAAATGGTTTTAGCGAGTACTACTCATCGAGCTCTCTAACAGAAAAATGGAAAACATGCATGTTTTAAAATGGCTGTTACGTCACTTTTTCAGATTACGGCAGCATTGTCGAACGTCTTTTCGACATCGAGTAAGGCTTTGGCGGATGTTTTAGAGACATACTTGCTCCGTCTGTAGACGTTGGCAACTTGGGTCAGTTAGTGTACGGTTGATCGACCATGTCGGAAACCAAACTGTTCCTTGCGCAGATGGATCGTTATCGGCTGCTTCTTGTGTTGATGATGTTCTGTCCAAGCTTCTGTGACCTTTGTCAGCGTGACGACCTATTTCGGCAACTTTCTAAGAAGGAATTATCAAGCGATTCTTAGTACCATTGTTGCCTAATGGGCTCAAAAGTGAAATAAGTCGAGGCTTGGATTTTAGATTTTTGATAAAGTTCCAGAATGGCACACAGTTGGCATATGCTATTCCCGGACCATTGCCTCATCGATGGAACTCAGCTGCAGGTCCATTGCTTTAGGCGTTTCCGGGCGCGTCTTGCAGTCAACATTGGAGTCAACACACTGTCGAACCGCTGCCAGTTCACTCGATGGAAGTTTCACCGAGTCTGATGATGTCAATTAATTTTTTTTTTCTTTATTTGAGTGATAAATGTCAATTAACTGAGGAGCCCACTTCCGTACCACCGGATAGTGATCAGGACTGAGCTCCTGGTGGGCGACCAGCTGCGCGATGTGGTCGTTCATGTTGATTAAGTACAGATCTATTGTTGCATGGACTTCGGATCGACTCAGCCGAGTGAGGGAATCCGGGCTTAGCATCGTGTAGTGGCCTTCCTCCATGCCGATGCTCCAGACGGTGCCGTTTCGATTTCCGCGACTGTTGCCCCAGAATTGCTGTTTGCCATTTAGGCCGCTGTCAATGGTGTACTGACCGCGTTACTTTCGCGATGTTCCTTCGAAGGGCGGCCGATGATCCATCACCGGTTTGGCTTGACACCGCGATGAGCGTGATTGTGTAGATAGAAGTGGTAACTTCGACACCGATGGCCGCGATGACACTGAACTGGCAGCTTGGCAGCAGGCGAAAGTTGATCATGATGCGAAAATCCGAAATGTTGACGTTCACCTTCGGTTTAGGTGCGTTTCGATGATGAACGCAACGTCTATTTCCTTCTCCTCAAGAAAACACTTAGTTCGATTGTTCTGCTCTTGCGCGAATAAGCGTTTCAGTTGACTAGACCCACCCTAGCAGCCATCTTCAAGAATAGGTATTATTATTTATTTATTCAGACTAAGGCCGAAGTGGCCTGTGCAGTATATATGAGTCTTCTCCATTCGGCTCGGTCCATGGCTACACGTCGCCAGCCACGCAGTCTACGGAGGGTCCGCCATGCTCGTTTGGAGACACGTTTGACAGTTCGTTTGGAGACAGAGGATTTATTTTCGCTCATCTATATATTCCACTATCTATAGTACCAAAGGGGTCCGAAATCTGTCCACTTCATGATATATCAATCAATTAGGGGGATTAGGGTAATTAATTTATGAATAATTTATCTAATCCTGTTCATATACTTGACAGTAAGCTTTTAAGTCAATGAGATGAACAGTAGGCTTTGAAATTAAAACAACATTAATAAAAAATCGCAACCCACCAAACGCGGAGCTTCTGGCGCCATTTGTTTTCCTGTAGAACATAATACCACTAAAAAACTGTGTTTTAATTGCAACCTGCGAATAAAATAAGATAAGGGGAATACAAATCGAAGGGATCGCTTCTCAAGGTGCGTATTGAACTTTTTTTATTGGTAGTTTGGTCAATCAGTCTGTTTTAATTTAAATATTTAATCAACAAATAGCTGTACGGATTTTGATAATTTGATTCGAATTCCGTCCACGGTAGACTGATTTCGATTCAGGAGATGTTAATTTAATTTAAATTGCAGTAGGGTAAGACGGTATAATACGCCCCCCCTAAGGCAACACCTATGACAACTTTTTACTTTTCAACACATTTTAGGCAAACTTTGTGCTATTTGGTAGTCCAAAAAGTCGCACATGCATTGCCTGTGAGTAGTCATATAAAAATATTACTGAGAACACGTAATAAAGCTTTTTTGAAAAGTCGTGAAAAATGGATTTCAAAAAGTGCCTGGGCAATACGCCCCACCTTAGCCACGTTTCAAAGCCCTTCATTATTATTTTTTCTATCCCACAATAAAAAGATTACAAATCCTTATGTGCTTGACATTAAAAAGTAACATAAGTCCATTCAAGCAGGTGTGAATTACATTTTAATATTTTCTATATAATTTGGAAGCAACTGCTGCAGGCTCGCCGCGCTTGTGTGCAAGGGCATACCGCCCTGCCTACACTGGGGCGTTTTGACCACTGCACAATGGTCCGATTCAGTTATTTAGCAGGAAAAAACTATTTTCCTCCGTTTTCGTTCTATTTAGACACTTGGTGTCTTCAGTGAAGTTGTTTATAATAAAATATTGCTTCTTCGGACAAAAAGTTCGATAGGGTGGTCATTATCGTTTCTCAAAACTAAAATTGAACTTTTTTATTTCGGGTTTTTTGTGGATGACCTCTTCAGCAAACTTGCAGTAAACATTATTTGATGCAACTTTGCCGAAGACACCTTGTGTCTAGCACATAAATTGAATTCAGTAAATGAAATTTTCGATTTTAACCTAGGGTGGCCCGAAAAAATCAGTTTTTCTATTCTAACTTTTTTGTTTTGAGTTTTACGAGTATGCGGTCTTCAGAAGAAATGAAGAGCAAGTGATGGTGCATATTTTTGCTGAACACATCATGTTTAAAAGTCTTACTATTTAAAAATTATATGCAATTTGTACCAAAAAACTATGCAATCTCAAAATGCCTATATCTCATGGAGATGGTTCGATTAATTTTTTTTGAAGGTGTTATCTGAAAGGGCACATATATAGTAACTTTTACTGCAAAAATTACGGGAACGTATTTTTTTTAAATTGAATAAATCGACTTCGAAAATTTCTTCGAAAAAAATTAAATTTACTAGTATTTCACTATATATTAAAATTATGAGTAAATTACCTTCGGCAAAAGTTCAAATTTAAACTAAAAATACATATCCGATTATTATTATTTAATCAGACTAAGGCCGAAGTGGCCTGTGCAGTATACAAGAGTCTTCTCCATTCGGCTCGGTCCATGGCTACACGTCGCCAGCCACGCAGTCTACGGAGTCATCTTCCACCTAATCGATCCACCTTGCTCGCTGCGCACCTCGCCTTCTTGTGCCCGTTGGATTGTTGTCGAGAACCATTTTCACCGGGTTACTGTCTGACATTCTGGCTACGTGCCCGGCCCACCGCAGTCGTCCGATTTTCGCGGTGTGAACGATGGATGGTTCTCCCAGCAGCTCACCCGAGCAGAGTCGGCTATCAAAATATTATCAAAGTGATATCAAATTAAGTTTTTGATATCATAACTATAACATATTTTGATATAGAATTGCAAAGTACTCTAGCAAATATCATATCTTGATATAATTTTGATAACTGAAAATAATAAATAGAGTCACGGAGTCTCTATGGGGAAATATTATTTTTCAAAAATCAGTATCTCTGAAACACCCAACACGCGAAAGTATACGCTCTCCTCCTCCATATAGTGGGTAAACTAAAATGTTCGATCGGGGGATTTATAACAATTTTTATTTTTTTCACTATTTTTGGTGCAAACTTCATAGAAATCTCATCGGCTATCAGATTTAATTCCTCAAAAATGTGTGGAAAGATGACCCCCGATAGAACCTATACGGTTGAAAAACCCAAAAAAATATCATACATAATAAAAGTACGATCTCTATCTTCAATATGAATAAAAATAATTTTCCGTCAAACGGTATATGAAGATTTTTCTTACGGATTGAAAAGATAAATTATAATATTTCCTGCACGACGATTATTCTGCAGTCATCAAAGTGGCTTCGAACTACAAGAAGCTTATTCATTACGTCATAAGCAATAAATCGAGATAGAATTATTTTCTATTATCAGTTATCGAATAAGACTGAATAATAATGAAATAAAATGATTCAACACCAAAAGTCAAACTAATTTTGATATTTTTATTTTGATATCATCTCAAATAAATTAAAACAAAACAGGAACTGACTTAGATATTTTTCTGATATCAAGACTTATAGCAAATAACTAAATGATAACTAATCTAGTTTGTAAATCTTGATATCGCATAATATGTGTTCAATCAAATGAGTAACTGAATAAGATATCAGTATTTTGATATCACTATATGATTCATGTATCAAAATAATATCAAATTGAGATTTTTTTGTTTTTGCTCGATATAGTCATTATCATAATGAAAACTCATTATGTAAACCGTAGAAAATATGCCCAATATCAAAATAAGTTTTGTTTTGTTTTCCGTGATATCAAAAATTGTTATCATTTTGTTTAATTGGATACAACATTAAGTTCTCAACTTTTGATGTGATTACTATTAACTCGACCACAGGGTCACCAAAATTTGATATTGCAAATGAAAGTATCAAAATATCAAAATAAGTTTTCAGTTTGTTTTCATTCTCTGCTCGGGCATGCAACTCGTGGTTCATTCGCCTCCTCCACGCACCGTCCGCCATCTGCACCACACCATAGAAGGTACGCAGCACTTTCCTTTCGAAAAATCCGATAAAAAACTTCGCGATACTTCGATACAAAGTCGCGAAAATCGGGCGACTGCGGTGGGCCGGGCACGTAGCCAGAATGTCAGACAGTAACCCGGTGAAAATGGTTCTCGACAACGATCCGACGGGCACAAGAAGGCGAGGTGAGCAGCGGGCAAGGTGGATCGATCAGGTGGAAGATGACTCCGTAGACTGCGTGGCTGGCGACGTGTAGCCATGGACCGAGCCGAAAGGAGAAGACTCTTGTACACTGCACAGGCCACTTCGGCCTTAGTCTGATTAAATAATAATAATCGGATATGCACTTTTAGTTTAAATTTGAACTTTTGCCGAAGGTAATTTACTCATAATTTTAATATATAGTGAAGTACTAGTAAATTTATTTTTTTTCGAAGAAATTTTCAAAGTCGATTTATTCAATTTAAAAAAATACGTTCCCGTAATTTTTGCAGTAAAAGTTACTATATATGTGCCCTTTCAGATAACACCTTCAAAAAAATTAATCGAACCATCTCCATGAGATATAGGCATTTTGAGATTGCATAGTTTTTTGGTATAAATTGCATATAACTTTTAAATAGTAAGGCTTTCAAACATGATGTGTTCAGCAAAAATATGCACCATCACTTGCTCTTCATTTCTTCTGAAGACCGCATTCTCGTAAAACTCAAAACAAAAAAGTTAGAATAGAAAAACTGATTTTTTTCGGGCCACCCTAGGTTAAAATCGAAAATTTCATTTACTGAACTCAATTTATGTGCTAGACACAAGGTGTCTTCGGCAAAGTTGCATCAAATAATGTTTACTGCAAGTTTGCTGAAGAGGTCATCCACAAAAAAAACCGAAATAAAAAAGTTTAATTTTAGTTTTGAGAAACCATAAGGACCACCCTATCGAACTTTTTGTCCGAAGAAGCAATATTTTATTATAAACAACTTCACTGAAGACACCAAGTGTCTAAATAGAACGAAAACGTAGGAAAATAGTTTTTTCCTGCTAAATAACTGAATCGGACCATTGTGCAGTGAAACATATTTTCGAAATCCTTTACATTTTTGAAGATGGAAGCAATTTTATATTACATTAATCACTGAGAAAAGTTATTTTGTTGCCCAACTGAGTGTTCCAGTGCAAATTTTGCGGACAATATGCTAGCATCGCTCCAGAATATTGAGCAAACAAACAATAAAAGTTACATCAAAACTGTCACTTTTTGTATTTTGCTATTATTTTCATTGTGTAATAAAAAAATACTTCCACATTCACATAGTATGATGGTTTTACAAATATTTAAAGGTACCAACTGATGTTTACTCTTAGTTAGTTATAGTTTTCTAGAAATCAAAGGAGGGCGTTTTGGCCAGGTGGGGCGCATTATACCGTCTTACCCTGCATCATAAATGTAGTTCAAACATAAAAGCAACCAGGCCTACTGTGCAGTGCTTTTTAATATAACTGTGAAAAACAATACTCAACTTAATTTCACATAGAAGCCATAGAACGGGAATATCTCGTATTTTTCATAGTAAAAATTGAATTTTAAGGATTGATTCGTTGGGAGTGACTTAGCTAAGAGGGTTAATGTACACTCCGTGGGTTTCCGACATCCAGGGATGGGACACAGTTTTCAGACTAATGCAAACCTAGTTTCAAGCGCCATCACTCGCCCTCTGAAATGACAAAAAACAAGCAATTAAGCGTAGAAATACAGAAATGATGCATAAAAAAAAATTAAAGGTCTATTTATGTACATACTTCTCCTCAACATCGAGTCTGGAATATCTCGACATTAACATTTTATCACGTTTGTTTGATATATTATGAGGCTTTAAGACTAATCCTTTCACACTGTTGAAGAACATGCATTGTTTAAAATAAACGAAGTCAAAGGACTAAACACTAATTTTTACACACGAATTTTATCATTTTACAAAAAAATGTGCTATTAAACTGATGATAGTTATACAAAATATAAATTTGCATCAGGTTCTTGCTTGGTAATGCAAAAGGAGTTAATCTACAGTCCGTATAAAAATTTAAAAAAAATGTTTGGCTGGGTTTACAGAAAGCACTTTCAATTATAACGAACAGCGCTGAAAAAGAGCCATAAACCTCTTCGAATCATCACAACCCATGAAACAATCCCCGTTGGTTGGAGATAAACAACTTTAGCTTAACGTAATTTGCGAATGAATGCCAGTCCTAAACTTTACCCCACAAACAGAGCGCAAGTTCAACCAAATTCCACGCTTGCTCGATCCCGAAATCCCAAATATTTCCAATCATCATCACACCTAATTGATGGTCATTTTCCGTGTAGCCGACGTTTCCGATCCACTTGATTCGCACCGAGGTGCACAATTAGCAAATTAGTTTCCATTAGCAAACGCGCCGAGGCGACAGCTGCATCAATAGCACCGCCACGATCCAACATTAGCGCCGGAACCCACAATAAACACCACTCCAATCCCGATCTCTCAGACGAAGAGTGCTTATCCAACTTCGTTGGCGGCCACCACAACCGCGCATCATTGTCCCGCACTGCCTTCCCTATATATGGGCGCAAATCCGGAGGCACCCGCTGCTGTCGTGCCGTTCGGAAAACACGCGGTGGGTGGCGAAACTTAATGCAGGATTTGTTTATCCGCCATCAACCATCGAGAATGAGAATCATCGCATTTGCTTTTGAATGAAGATTCAGGGTGTTCAAAAATTGAAAAAAAGAAGCTTAATATGTATGCTTGAAAAACAATTTAGCATGGTTTTTAAAAAGGTGATAAGTTCAGAAAATTGCTTTCACCTTTAGCAATTACAGACAAGTACAACTCGTAGACTTATTTTGTTGCTTTTTTATCATTTTGAATGGTATTGCAATCCTTGTTGACGATAATATAGATACTAAATTAACTTATGAAAATTCGAATTATACGTAATGTCAAGGCACATACTACAAAATAACTTTTCGTTACTTATTTCGGTAAGATATGAAAAAAAATGTCGAAAATAAATGAAATAGTACAAACCTTTTTGCTTTTGTCATACAACAAAGTTGTACCGAAAGGCTATCATTTCACTGCGAAAGCGAACTCGTAGATCATAGTGCTATATACAAATCTACTCAACTCAACGAACTAAGCAAATGTCTGTCCGTCCATGCACGTGTGTATATGAGTGCGTGTGTGCACAAAAGATGGGAAAAATTGTAACCAACTTTCCATATAGTAATCCTTTACCTTTAGGATTGCCCAGGTTTGTAGTTTTGACCTACCCTATATTGTATGCGCACACTGCAGCAGCATCAATGCAAACCCACAAATAATAGACCCTAACTAGCTTTTACTAGTCCCTGGCCGCGAAGCGCGGTTTATGCAATGTGGTTTCGTCTGAATGCCACCTAGGTATATACCCCCATTCATCGATTCGTTCAAGCAGATACTCACCGCCGACATCGAACCCCGTTTTCCTTTCGTGTTGTTAAATTTTCCAATCACATCATTATAGAGCTAATTGCGTATTGATTATCTGCAGTCTCACCACATATAGTAATTTACTATACACCCACATAAAGTAGAACTGTCGATAGTGGATGTGCCAGAAAGGAACACTCTTTGAAGCAGAGCAGGATCATTTGCTCGTTGCATTCCGTGCAGATAAGTTGTTTTATTCTTTATGAACCTATAGAGAATTCGCTGTTACGATAAATCATTCAAATTTAAAATATACCACAATATGGCTCGGTACTTCTAGTGTTAACAGACGAAGCTATGGCACTAGTCAATACACTGAATATCATGAGGGAATAACTACCAGATAGCTTGGCAGTCATTGCCAAGCATCATCCAACCGGTTGCCGTATCATCTAACCGGCCGAGAATAAAGATCTGTTGCTGGTCGAACTTCTAAGCTCTCGTCTCGATCCGAGCACATGTCGAGTTTGGGAGGAGCACTCGTCGACGATAGAACAGGACACCATAAAGAACTTGCTGGAGTTCCTGCAGCGGAGTTCCTTCAGGAAGTCTACCTGAAGTTCTTCCAGAAATAACTCACCCAGCTGATCGGTTGTAACGTTTAGGAGTGACAAATACGAGTAAAAAAATCATTCGGAAGCGGTATTTAAAAAAATCATGGAGCAATTTCAGGAGAAAATCAAAAAGGATATGCTTGTGGAACTTCATGATGGATTCCCAGAAGAGCTTCAGAAGACATTCCTAAAGGGTCTCGAGGAGAAATTTCTGATGAAACAAAAGATGGAATCACTGTGCAAGTTCCAGGATGATTTTCTGAAGGAACTCTCAAAAATATCTGTGTAGTGTTATCGTAGGAACTCCAAGAGGAATTTCTGGTGGAATTCGAGAAGAAAGCCTTGGAAGAATTTTATTACACATCTATGGAAGAACTTCTGAGTGGAATTGTGCAAGAACGGCAGAAGGAATTGCTATGGACTCCTCAGGGAGAATTCCTGGAGGAGAGATTTTTGGAAGAATTGCTGGAATTTTTGGCTGAGCTTCAGGAGATATTCTTGAAGGAACTGCAGAAAGAATTTCTGAAGAAACTCTCTAAGATCTCCGGGAAGAATTCATATAATGGGATACTGGGATCAAATCCTTTCGAATTGTAGTGTCTACCTCTAGGGGATTTTTCAAACTAAACCAAACACCGGTTGTGCTTATGCATGCACACAACGAGTTATGATTTTTTGAATCTTTAAATTTTTGAATTTTTGAATTTTTGAATTTTCGAATTTTAATTTTTATTGAATTTCTAAATTTTAGAATTTTTAAATTTTTGAGTTATAAAATTTTTAAATTTTTGAATCTTTGAATTTTTAAATTTTTGAATTTTTGAATCTTTGAATTTTTGAATTTTTGAATTTTTAAATTTTTAAATTTTTGAATTTTTGAATTTTTGAATTTTAGAATTTTAGAATTTTAGAATTTTTGAATTTTTGAATTTTTGAATTTTTGAATTTTTGAATTTTTGAATTTTTGAATTTTTAAATTTTTGAATTTTTGAATTTTTGAATTTTTGAATTTTTGAATTTTTGAATTTTTGAATTTTTGAATTTTTGAGTTTTTGAATTTTTGAATTTTTGAATTTTTGAATTTTTGAATTTTGAATTTTTGAATTTTGAATTTTTGAATTTTTGAATTTAAATTTTAGAATTTTAGAATTTTAGAATTTTAGAATTTTAGAATTTTAGAATATTAGAATTTTAGAATTTTAGAATTTTAGATTTTAGAATTTTAAATTTTAGAATTTTAGAATTTTAAATTTTAGAATTTTAGAATTTTAGAATTTTAAATTTTAGAATTTTAGAATTTTGAGTTTTTGAATTTTTTGAATTTTGAATTTTGAATTTTTGAACTTTTGAAGTTTTGAACTTTTGTTAATAATTTTAAAATTTTGAATTTTTGATTTTTTGAATTTTAGAATTTTTGAATTTTTGAATTTTTGAATTTTTGAATTTTTGAATTTTTGAATTTTTGAATTTTTGAATTTTTGAATTTTTGAATTTTTGAATTTTTGAATTTTTGAATCTTTGAATTTTTGAATTTTTGAATTTTAAATTTTTGAATCTTTGAATTTTTAAATTTTTAAATGTTTGAATTTTTAAATTTTAGTTTTTTAGAATTTTAGAATTTTAGAATTTTAGAATTTTAGAATTTTAGAATTTTAGAATTTTAGAATTTTAGAATTTTAGAATTTTAGAATTTTAGAATTTTAGAATTTTAGAATTTTAGAATTTTAGAATTTTAGAATTTTAGAATTTTAGAATTTTAGAATTTAGAATTTTAGAATTTTAGAATTTTGAAATTTTAGAATTTTAAATTTTAGAATTTTAAATTTTAAATTTTAGAATTTTAGAATTTTAAATTTTAGAATTTTAAATTTTAGAATTTTAGAATTTTAGAATTTTAGAATTTTAAATTTAGAATTTTAGAATTTTAGAATTTTAAATTTTAAATTTTAGAATTTTAAATTTTAGAATTTTTAGAATTTTAGAATTTTAAATTTTAGAATTTTAGAATTTTAGAATTTTAGAATTTTAGAATTTTAAATTTTAGAATTTTAAATTTTAAATTTTAAATTTTAGAATTTTAGAATTTTAGAAATTTTAGAATTTTAGAATTTTAAATTTTAGAATTTTAGAATTTTAAATTTTAGAATTTTAGAATTTTAAATTTTAGAATTTTAAATTTTAGAATTTTAAATTTTAAATTTTAAATTTTAGAATTTTAAATTTTAAATTTTAAATTTTAGAATTTTAGAATTTTAGAATTTTAGAATTTTAAATTTTAGAATTTTAGAATTTAGAATTTTAGAATTTTAGAATTTTAGAATTTTAAAATTTTAGAATTTAGAATTTTAAATTTTAGAATTTTAGAATTTTAAATTTAGAATTTTAGAATTTTAGAATTTTAGAATTTTAGAATTTTAAATTTTAGAATTTTAGAATTTTAGAATTTTAAATTTTAAATTTTAGAATTTTAGAATTTTAAATTTTAAATTTTGAATTTTTGAATTTTGAATTTTTGAATTTTGAATTTTGAATTTTTGAATTTTTAGAATTTTGAATTTTGAATTTTAAATTTTAGAATTTTAGAATTTTAAATTTTAAATTTTAAATTTTAAATTTTAGAATTTTAGAATTTTAAATTTTAGAATTTTAGAATTTTAGAATTTTAAATTTTAGAATTTTAAATTTTAGAATTTTAGAATTTTAGAATTTTAGAATTTTAGAATTTTAAATTTTAAATTTTAGAATTTTAAATTTTAGAATTTTAGAATTTTAAATTTTAAATTTTAGAATTTTAGAATTTTAGAATTTTAGAATTTTAGAATTTTAAATTTTTAGAATTTTAAATTTTAAATTTTAGAATTTTAGAATTTTAAATTTTAGAATTTTAAATTTTAGAATTTTAGAATTTTAGAATTTTAAATTTTAAATTTTAGAATTTTAGAATTTTAAATTTTAGAATTTTAGAATTTTAAATTTTAAATTTTAAATTTTAAATTTTAGAATTTTAAATTTTAGAATTTTAGAATTTTAGAATTTTAAATTTTAAATTTTAGAATTTTAGAATTTTAAATTTTAGAATTTTAAATTTTAAATTTTAGAATTTTAAATTTTAGAATTTTAAATTTTAGAATTTTAGAATTTTAGAATTTTAAATTTTAGAATTTTAGAATTTTAAATTTTAGAATTTTAAATTTTAAATTTAGAATTTTAGAATTTTAGAATTTTAGAATTTTAGAATTTTAAATTTTAAATTTTAGAATTTTAGAATTTTAAATTTTAAATTTTAGAATTTTAGAATTTTAGAATTTTAGAATTTTAAATTTTAGAATTTTAAATTTTAGAATTTTAGAATTTTAAATTTTAGAATTTTAGAATTTTAAATTTTAGAATTTTAGAATTTTTAAATTTTAAATTTTTGAATTTTAGAATTTTAGAATTTTAAATTTTAGAATTTTAGAATTTTAGAATTTTAAATTTTAAATTTTAAATTTTAAAATTTTAAATTTTAAATTTTAAATTTTAAATTTTAGAATTTTAGAATTTTAGAATTTTAAATTCTCGAATTTTAGAATTTTTGAAGGCTTAAGAATTTTAAAATTAAGAATTTTGAAATTTTAGAATTTTAGAATTTTAGAATTTTAAATTTTAAATTTTAGAATTTTAAATTTTAGAATTTTAGAATTTAGAATTTTGAATTTTAAATTTTGAATTTTAGAATTTTTGAATTTTGAATTTTAGAATTTTGAATTTTAGAATTTTTGAATTTTGAATTTTAAATTTTGAATTTTAAATTTTAGAATTTTAAATTTTAGAATTTTAGAATTTTAGAATTTTAGAATTTTGAATTTTAGAATTTTAGAATTTTAAATTTTAGAATTTTAGAATTTTAGAATTTTAAATTTTAAATTTTAGAATTTTAAATTTTAGAATTTTAGAATTTTAGAATTTTAGAATTTTAGAATTTTAGAATTTTAGAATTTTAGAATTTTAGAATTTTAGAATTTTAGAATTTTAGAATTTTAGAATTTTAGAATTTTAGAATTTTAGAATTTTAGAATTTTAGAATTTTAGAATTTTAGAATTTTTAGAATTTTTAGAATTTTTAGAATTTTAGAATTTTAGAATTTTAGAATTTTAGAATTTTAGAATTTTAGAATTTTAGAATTTTAGAATTTTAGAATTTTAGAATTTTAGAATTTTAGAATTTTAGAATTTTAGAATTTTAGAATTTTTAGAATTTTAAATTTTAGAATTTTAGAATTTTAGAATTTTAGAATTTTAGAATTTTAAATTTTAGAATTTTAGAATTTTAGAATTTTAGAATTTTTAGAATTTTAGAATTTTAGAATTTTAAATTTTAGAATTTTAAATTTTAGAATTTTAGAATTTTAGAATTTTAAATTTTAAATTTTAGAATTTTAGAATTTTAGAATTTTAAATTTTAGAATTTTAAATTTTAAATTTTAGAATTTAGAATTTTAGAATTTTAGAATTTTAGAATTTTAGAATTTTAAATTTAGAATTTTAAATTTTAGAATTTTAGAATTTTAGAATTTTAGAATTTTAGAATTTTAAATTTTAGAATTTTAGAATTTTAGAATTTTAGAATTTTAAATTTTAGAATTTAGAATTTTAGAATTTTAGAATTTTAGAATTTTAGAATTTTAGAATTTTAGAATTTTAATTTTAGAATTTTAAATTTTAAATTTTAGAATTTTAGAATTTTAGAATTTTAGAATTTTAGAATTTTAAATTTAGAATTTTAGAATTTTAGAATTTTAGAATTTTAAATTTTAGAATTTTAAATTTTAGAATTTTAGAATTTTAGAATTTTAGAATTTTAAATTTTAAATTTTAGAATTTTGAATTTTAAATTTTAGAATTTTAGAATTTTAAATTTTAGAATTTTAAATTTTAGAATTTTAGAATTTAGAAATTTTAGAATTTTAAATTTTAGAATTTTAAATTTTAGAATTTTAGAATTTTAAATTTTAGAATTTTAGAATTTTAAATTTAGAATTTTAGAATTTTAAATTTTAAATTTTAAATTTTAAATTTTAGAATTTTAAATTTTAGAATTTTAAATTTTAAATTTTAGAATTTTAGAATTTTAGAATTTTAAATTTTAGAATTTTAGAATTTTAAATTTTAGAATTTTAAATTTTAGAATTTTAAATTTTAAATTTTAGAATTTTAGAATTTTAGAATTTTAAATTTTAGAATTTTAGAATTTTAAATTTTAGAATTTTAGAATTTTAGAATTTTAGAATTTTAGAATTTTAAATTTTAGAATTTTAGAATTTAAATTTTAGAATTTTAAATTTTAGAATTTTAGAATTTTAAATTTTAGAATTTTAATTTTAGAATTTTAGAATTTTTGAATTTTGAATTTTGAATTTTTGAATTTTGAATTTTAAATTTTAAAATTTAGAATTTTGAATTTTGAATTTTGAATTTTGAATTTTTGAATTTTTGAATTTTTGAATTTTTGAATTTTGAATTTTTGAATTTTGAATTTTTGAATTTTGAATTTTTGAATTTTGAATTTTAGAATTTTAGAATTTTAGAATTTTGAATTTTAAATTTTAGAATTTTGAATTTTAAATTTTAAATTTTAGAATTTTCAATTTTAGAATTTTAAATTTTAGAATTTTAAATTTTAGAATTTTAAATTTTAGAATTTTAAATTTTAGAATTTTAAATTTTAGAATTTTAAATTTTAGAATTTTAAATTTTAGAATTTTAAATTTTAGAATTTTAGAATTTTAGAATTTTAGAATTTTAGAATTTTAAATTTTAGAATTTTAGAATTTTAGAATTTTAGAATTTTAGAATTTTAAATTTTAGAATTTTAGAATTTTAGAATTTTAAATTTTAAATTTTGAATTTTAGAATTTTAGAATTTTAGAATTTTAGAATTTTAAATTTTAAATTTTAGAATTTTAGAATTTTAGAATTTTAGAATTTTAGAATTTTAAATTTTAAATTTTAGAATTTTAGAATTTTAAATTTTAGAATTTTAGAATTTTAGAATTTTAAATTTTAAATTTTAGAATTTTAGAATTTTAAATTTTAGAATTTTAGAATTTTAAATTTTAGAATTTTAAATTTTAGAATTTTAGAATTTTAGAATTTTTAAATTTTAAATTTTAGAATTTTAAATTTTAGAATTTTAGAATTTTAGAATTTTAAATTTTAGAATTTTAGAATTTTAGAATTTTAAATTTTAGAATTTTAAATTTTAAATTTTAGAATTTTAGAATTTTAGAATTTTAGAATTTTAAATTTTAGAATTTTAGAATTTTAAATTTTAAATTTAGAATTTTAGAATTTTAGAATTTTAGAATTTTAGAATTTTAGAATTTTAGAATTTTAGAATTTTAGAATTTTAAATTTTAGAATTTTAGAATTTTAGAATTTTAGAATTTTAGAATTTTAGAATTTTAGAATTTTAAATCTTTAAAATTTTTGAATTTTTGAATTTCACAAATTTAGAATTTTAGAATTTTAGAATTTTAGAATTTCTAAATTTAAGAAATTAAGAATTTTAAATTTTAGAATTTTAGAATTTTAGAATTTTAGAATTTTTAGAATTTTAGAATTTTAGAATTTTAGAATTTTAAATTTTAGAATTTTAGAATTTTAGAATTTTAGAATTTAGAATTTTAGAATTTTAAATTTTAGAATTTAGAATTTTAAATTTTAGAATTTTAGAATTTTAGAATTAGAATTAGAATTTTAGAATTTTAGAATTTAGAATTTTAGAATTTTAGAATTTTTAGAATTTTGAATTTTAGAATTTTAGAATTTTAGAATTTTAGAATTTTAGAATTTTAGAATTTTAGATTTTAGAATTTTAGAATTTTAGAATTTAGAATTTTAGAATTTTAGAATTTTAGAATTTTAGAATTTTAGAATTTTAGAATTTTAGAATTTTAGAATTTTAGAATTTTAGAATTTTTAGAATTTTAAATTTTAAATTTTAGAATTTAGAATTTTAGAATTTTAGAATTTTAGAACTTAGAATTTTAAATTTTAGAATTTTAGAATTTTAGAATTTTAAATTTTAAATTTAGAATTTTAGAATTTTAGAATTTTAGAATTTAGAATTTTAGAATTTTAGAATTTTAGAATTTTAAATTTTGGAATTTTAGAATTTTAGAATTTTTAAATTTTGGAATTTTAGAATTTTAGAATTTTAGAATTTTAGAATTTTAGAATTTTAGAATTTTAGAATTTTAGAATTTTAGAATTTTAGAATTTTAGAATTTTAGAATTTTAGAATTTTAGAATTTTAGAATTTTAATATTTTAGAATTTTAGAATTTTAGAATTTTAGAATTTTAGAATTTTAGAATTTTAGAATTTTAGAATTTTAGAATTTTAGAATTTTAGAATTTTAGAATTTTAGAATTTTAGAATTTTAGAATTTTAGAATTTTAGAATTTTAGAATTTTAGAATTTTAGAATTTTAGAATTTTAGAATTTTAGAATTTTAGAATTTTAGAATTTTAGAATTTTAGAATTTTAGAATTTTAGAATTTTAGAATTTTAGAATTTTGGAATTTTAGATTTCAGAATTTTAGAATTTTAGAATTTTAGAATTTTAAATTTTAAATTTTAGAATTTTAGAATTTTAGAATTTTAGAATTTTAGAATTTTAGAATTTTAGAATTTTAGAATTTTAGAATTTTAAATTTTAGAATTTTAAATTTTAGAATTTTAGAATTTAAAATTTTAGAATTTTAGAATTTTAGAATTTTAGAATTTTAGAATTTTAGAATTTTAGAATTTTAGAATTTTAGAATTTTAGAATTTTAGAATTTTAGAATTTTAGAATTTTAGAATTTTAGAATTTTAGAATTTTAGAATTTTAGAATTTTAGAATTTTAGAATTTTAGAATTTTAGAATTTTAGAATTTTTGAGTTTTGGAAATTCTCCGGCAGATCCTCCAAGGGTAAATGCTGAAGTTGCTCCAATATCAATATCAAGTTCCTCCTGGCAGTTTTCTTGGAGTTCTTTTGGTAATTCATTTTAGCATTACTCCAGAAATTCCTCCTGGAGTTCCTCCAAGAATATCTCTGGAAACTCCTCCAGAAATGTTTCCTGAAGATGTGCTAAAAGTCCTTTTAAGAATTCATTTTTTTAATTCCTCCAGGAATTCCTGCTGTTTATGCTCCAGGAATCCCTCCTGGCGTTGCTCTAGAAATTTCTCCTGAAGTTTTTTTTTTTTTGGATTCTGGTTTTTGGTTTTTTGGAAAGGTTTTTCTCGGGCAATTCTTTCAGGAATTACTTTTGGAGTTATCAAAGAAATTTCCCCTGCTGAGCCAACAGCAATTCCTCCTGAATTTCCTACTGTAGTTCCTACACAACTGCATCCTGAAATTCTTTCAGGAATGTCTCATGAAATTCCTCCAAGACTTCCACCAGGAATTCCTACTTCAGTTCCCCAAAGAACTACTAATAGAGATTTTTGAGAGTTCCTTTGGAAATTCTTCCGAAAAGTCCGTCAGTGATTCTTTCTTGAGTTCCTCAAGAAATATTTCCTGGAATACGTTTAGAAATGTCTACAGAAGTTCTTATAGGAATCTATCCTGAAGCTCCACAAGCGAATCCTTTTGGAAATCCTACAGAAGTTGCTCCAGGAATTCCCCCGATGATCCCCCTGAGAAAATTAAAAATCTAGAAAGTTCTAGTTGATATTCGGTTAACAACATCCTTTCTACTTCATTACCTTCTTAATAAGCTTATCGTGAGTCTAAAATTACGCTAAAACCAAAGAAAAGCTAGAAAAAATCAAACAAAAGTTAAGTTACCAAGGGTAGACTCTCATACGATAAATCTTAGATGAACTCAATTTTCCAAATTGTGCTAAGTAGTTTGAAGTTTCCTCCATCTACGGATAAGCAGAATTCTAAAAAAATCGCGCCCTTACCACAAAGTCTGCACCACGCAGTTAAAAATTGAAACTCCAGCCGCAAAAAGTGGAACAACTGTGATGGCGTCGTCGATCCTAGCCTCCGCCATGTTACAGACTACAGAATGTATGAGTTGTCGGTCGTTGTCGTCTGGGGCGTATGTTCCCCATAACCCAAGTACCCACTTACTTACTTCAGCCAATCCAACAACGCAATGATAATGATGACGATACGCGCCCCGCAGCACGAGCTCGCCTCCTAGAACCGACCCGCGCGCTGACTGAGGATGACAACGAGCTCGCGCGGGAAGCTTGTTATAAAGTCATAAACATATTTATTGCAGGGATATAATCGTAAAAGATTATATCAAATAATATTCGCATTTAGTGTTCCATTATGAAGCAGTTTCCTCGGGTGGATACGGTCGACCGGGCATACAGAGCGAGACTTCATCCGGCATTCAAAAGATATGCGTTAGACTATGACTTTGAAGGACTTCTTTTTGTTGGCAAAACTTGTATAGTTGGCGTTTGTTTTTCTTCATCTTTTGTATATAAAAGTTGAACTGAAAGGCCATGCTTTTACTCGAAACTTTGACTAATCCACCTAGCGTAAGTAGTGCCTTCTCAGTTGGAAACAATAGGACAATATTCGGATTTAAATTTCGTGAGCGTTGAAAGCACTAATGTCTCCTATCACGTGATTTAAAGTGCATTGTATTTTGAAGACAGTATTTAAGATGTCCAGTTGCACATCTTTTGTCTGTGTTCAATTCATTTCATTGGATCCGAACATCAACCATAATGACGATTGTTGCCACCACTTCCACCGGGAACCTTGCAGCACCGGGAAACTGAATTCCAACAAAATATCATCATTTACAATCGACATTGTTCGACTGCACTGCGTTGCGTTTCACGTCACTTACCACAACGCCCTACCCGGCAGCAACGGAACTCAATCCACCCTCAATGCTCTTAAGTTTGGCCCCTTCCGTTTATTCTTTTCCGTGAAATTCGCTCAACCAGCCGGAAGCTGACGTCTTCCATTATTAAGCGCGTTCCTTTGCAGGCGAGATGGAGGTGGCGGTTATGCTCAGAATCACGACCGGTTTGTAGCTGCTTACACTTAAAAAAAATATACCGGAAAAATCATGGAGAAAACTGTTGCGGGATAGAGTTTACAAAACCTTGAAAACTTTATTCAAAAATGTCTGGCTAATGAAAATTTATTTATTATGTCTTAAAGTTCGTTAAATAAGGCACATTGTTTGATTTTCAGTCAAAAATTATTTCGAGTGTAGGTATTTACAGGGAGATAAACATGAATAGCGAAAAACCTTTGGCAGCTGGAATGGTTTTGTGTAACAAAAAATAGGAAAAGGAACGGCCATAAATTACGGGGGTTGCTTGAATTGTGATAATTCATACCAACATGCCAGATGCTTCTCACAAAGAATAGTGGCATTTAAAATGGCCGAATTTTAGCGTTACGTATTGCATGGAAGGTCCAAAGCAGTTTTCATGAATGCGAGAGAGCAGAAGATGAAATGAGGTATTTCCATTATTAAATTTTGCACTTTTTTTCGTACTTCGGTTTCTGATTTACTCTTGGCGTTTGGCTTGGCCTTCTCCATAGTACTGTTTGTCATTGGAATTATAAATCGTGGAACACGGTGAATCGTTGCTATGCGCTGAAATGGATGCAATTAGGTTGGAGCAGATTTGAAGCCTACAGAGTAGATAACTTGATTCCGAATATATTATAGAAATACTAGGATCTATTTTGGCTTTTGCTTCACTTAGGATAGAGAAAAAAAATCCTGGTCGCTTATTTCATTCTACTCGATGCCCTGATGTTCTGAACAAATGGTTCTTCAAATAAATCAACATTTGGGTGGTGCTGAACTAGCTAGTAATTCACATTGATATTGAAAAATGTTTGAAGAAATGAAAAAAATCAGAAAAATTAACTGTTGAAAAACTTTTTACTAGAGTACGGGGATTGAGTTTCTAGCACGCTACTCAACGATGTGATCGGATGAATTTTAAATCCCGCCAGATTTTCCCATCGCCGAGCGGAAAGGATGGCTGTCACAATTTGTTATCTCGTCCAGTGCATTCGCCTTCGAGGTTGGCTTCTGCCGGAGTTAGCTATGGTCAATTGTTTTCCGTTGATGTATCACGCCCACACAAACATTTATACTCACCATTCTGGCTCACAGCTTATGGTGCAAGCTTATGGGCTCGAAAGAAATCTGAGCGAGGCGGAATTTTCCTTATGGGAGAATACCAATGTAAAGTGATTGTGGGAATGCATACGAAGCAAATAAGACAATCGATCTAATGAAGCTCCTTGAGTGAAAAAGAAATATGTACATTTTATAGATTTTATTTGGTTTTTTTTTTCTAAATGCGGTTTGGCATAATGGTGTCTTCCAGACATTTGATCAGTAAGTGACTGCACTTCTTTGGAGGTATTCAACTTAATGATCAATTTCCCTAAAAGTAAGATGTAAAATTCATTATTTTCATTATTTTCACATAAGATTCAAGTTCAACTAAAAAAATTTATCAAAAATTCCGACCGACCTAATAAATTGAAAAAAAAAGTTTTTTATGGATTTTCTAGTTTTATTTGACATAACTGCATCTTGACTTGTAGCAGACAATCTCATACGCATAACAAAGTATATGTAATTGACTTTAACTGTTTCTGAACTGTCGGATTGCAAGTAAAGGTGAACTAGGTTTAATCAATATCACGTACTATGCAAAGCAGAACTCAATCTTCCGTGTTTTGTGGTTGCCTTTGATAGAATATTAGAAACCTATAATTTTAGCACAAAATGTTTAGTAACAATGAATTGATAGACCAAGCACCATGCGTCTCCATATGTATCCTAATGATGAACGTGTTTAAAGCTGATTGGCGAAACAAGTTTTTTTTTCGGTAAATACCCAGAAAGTTCATCGGAAATTTTACACCGCAATTTTTACTTTCGTAAAAGTTCCCGGGATTTCTTCGGCCATTTCGTTAAAATATCCTCGGCAAATTCTTCGGGATTTCCCCGGAATTTTTTTCGAGATTTGCGCGACAAATTCTTTGAAATTTTCTTGGCAAATGCTTCGAAATGTTCTCAACAAATTATTTTTCGTTTTCGTTGAATTTCCTCGAAAACTTCTCAAAACTTCCTCACTCCTCAGCATTTTATTTTAAATTTCCTCGGAAATTTCTTTGGATGGAATGGATTTTTTTCTTCGAGAAATTCTCCGGAAGTTCTTACGCGAACTTTTCGAAATTTCCTGAGCAAAAGCTTTGTGATTTTCTCGGCAAATTCGTTGAAACTTCTTAGCTTCTGCAAAATTTCATCAGCAAATTCTACTGTCATAATTAAATAGGGGTCATTCCATACCAAGTGACCGAACCACTTGTAATCGACTTACACCGATTTTAATCAAATTTCGTGGATTTGTTTATCTATCGATTATATGTAAAAATCCAAATTTATCTGATGATTGGACAACCCCTCGGCAAATGGGAGCACCCCCCGTTTTCGACGATTTGTGAAAACCATATTTTTGAACAACTCATATCTCGGACAGTTTTTAAGCTACAAAGAACTTCTTTTTATGTATTTTGAAGAGAATTCTTCAAACTTTTTGATAAAAATTTTGATTTTGAGTAGAAGCGTTGCCAACTTTATTGTTTTTGCGTTTTAAGTATAAAATCGTATTTTTCTGCCAATGAGTATATTTTTATTTGGAAAATAACACCAGCATCGTGTTCTCCAGAAAATTTTGTATAAGAAACACTCGAAACCCCAAGGTACTATGAGCCGTTCTCGAGTTATGGAGTTCTGAATGTTATATGATTCATATGGAACTTATCAATCACATAAGATTTTGTTATGCATACCGAACCTTTACCCTTTACCTACCCTGTTTTCTTAAAATAAATTGTAAAACATGTAACTTGAGCCTTTGAATAGAAAATAATGTACTTGGCAACGTAGTCACTTTGGAAGGAATAGCTTTTCTGTATTGTTGTAGAGCGTACCATTAAACTATTACTCTCATAGATACTATATTATTTCACCTGCTATGCAAAGATTTTTTTAATTTTATAAAACATTTATTAATTTCGAAAGCTCTCGGCTCATATGCCGTTAAGCGTTACGGAGCCGAAATCTTTATACTATTTTATTCTTACAAAATAACGTTAGATTAAGTGAACCGAAAGACTCGTGTTTCAATCTGGATTAGGGAATACGATATCACAGTAGGGAAGGAAGGAAACGAATAATACTAAATTTATGACGATGATGAAAACATTGATGAAGTTCTTGTTTCATTACTGTAACGGGACATAGAAATGAAACAAGAATTTCATCACCGTTAAACAAACATTATCTTAAAAACAACAAAAGAAAGACATATGAGAGGCAATTACGACAAAAGAAACGATATGGTTATCTAAAAAACCCTGATTAATTGACCTAGCGGTAATGGTGTCTTTCTCGTGCATTATGGAAATAGTTTTTTGACCATAACTTTCGAGCACATAACCCCAACCAGTCAAATTTTAATAGGAAACAATGGGACAGGATTTCCCGTAAAATGCTCTGGTGCTAACAAATCGGTTAAGGGCAAGCCCCTAAATAGTGGATGAGACGTTTTTGCGCACACACATACATACACATTAGACTTCTTCATGTTTGCAAGGAGTATCAAGGGTTCAACCAGTCATCCCGGGATCACAATTCTTATGCTAGAATGGGTCTCCTGTCAAATTTTCGGCTAATTCGGATGAATGTTCGAGATAGCTCAAGTCAATCTAGTGTTTTTGGGCTATTTTCAATTTTAAAAAAAATCTAACAAGATATATTAACGTCGAAAACTATTGCAACAACCTCTATACGGAAGCTTTTGATGTGCTCAGCAAGTCTTGTGAACATTGCGATTCGTTCCGTTCACGTTTTGTCCATGTAAAAGTGATTTTCAACCTTTTAAGTGCATAATAAAACTGTTTCCCCCAAAAGTCGCTGTACTACAAAATTCTTGAATTTATGACTAATGATTGCTAACTTATTATATTATTATTCCTCTTTTTTCCCTGAAAATTTGAGTAATATAATTATCAAAGTGCGATTTACCGTTAAATTCTTAAAAATCAGTAGCTGAACATTTGTCACAAATTTGCACGTTAGGATTTCTTCAAACAAGTTGTTCGAGCTGAAAATTTGACAGGAGACTTATTTTAGCATAAGAATTGTGATTCTGGGCTGACCGGTTGAATTTTTGATACTTTTTGAAAACATGAAGAGGTCTAATACACATACACAACAGACATTACCTCAATTCGTTGAGCTGAGTCGATTGGTATACAACACTATGGGTCTCCCGCCTTCTATAAAAAGATATTGTAGTTATTCGGATTAATTTTTAATGGAAAATTCCGGAAAGAGAAATGGTTTTGCCATTTAACAAGGACAGTTGTACAGAGGTGAGCCAGCCTAGGGCTGCAAGCCTCTTTAATAAAGAAAAAAAAAAGGACGGTTGACCAGATAGTGCTGGCAGAAACATTGATTTCTTGCATATGATTTCAACAATCAATCTTCGAAGCGTTGTAATATTTCCAGCAATGCTTATTCGTCAGCAAACTCTTTCAGCATCTCTCAGTATTGAGTCAGATGATTGAATTAACGATAAAATAAAGCCGCTAGGAGCAAAAATGCAAAAAATACATTTTTCCATACTAATCTCCATATAAATTTCAAACGCGATGCTGTAAGTGGGGAAGCAATCAATCGAGCTGTGTATGCGTGTTATGTATGTGTCAATGCCTATATGTGTGTTTGTTTGGAAATCAGTAAAAAAATCTTCAATGTTCACAGTGAAAAAAGGACTTTTCATTTTTAAAATCCTGTATCTCAAAATCGGAACATAGTACCTCGGGGTTTTAAGCGTTTCCAATGTAAAAATGGTCAAAGAACACGTTGGTGAGGTTATTTCCTGAATAAAAATATACTCATTAGGTAAAAAATGCATTTTTCACACAAAAATTTAAAAATTGTTAATTTGGCAACACTGCACATCAACAAATTATTTTTATATAAATTCCTTGAAAAATCTTCTTTCGAATGGTTACCTTAGATTCATTATAGACCTCACAGTTCCAGAGATATGTACAAAACAATATGATGAGTTTCATACATTTGTCCGAAAAGGGGATGGTCTTATTAATCGTGGGGAGGTCCAACCACCACGAAATTTTGGTTTTTGGGGTGTAATTCATACATAAACAATTGGTCAACATTTCATTCAATTCTAAGAAAGTCGATTGCACGTTTGCATTTTTTCTCGGTCACTTCATATGAAATGACCCACTATAGTGATTATTGTCCAAAATACAGCAAATAAAATCATTATCCCAAAGAAGGTCATTTTTATGTGGTTATATTTTTCATTATATTCTATTATATACATATATATATATATATATATATATATATATATTATATGTGAATATGTGAAAATACAGTTTACAAATTTTCAATTGCTTGATGAGCGATAGAGAGCTCATGGCTGTGCGGTTAACAACGCTTTTCGAGGTTAAATCTTCACTGGTTGATTAATATTGTGAATTTTTCATGTCTTCTTTCGTCTCTTGCATGTCTAGACCAACATTTGAAAAGGGAGTAACAGCCAAAAATTATTCCTTTTGATTCTTCGCCCTCATATATATCTTTATAAGTAGACAGGGCCCTCCTTAGCCGTGCGGTTAGACGCGCGGCTACAAAGCAAGACCATGCTGAGGGTAGCTGGGTTCGATTCCCGGTGCCGGTCTAGGCAATTTTCGGATTGGAAATTGTCTCGACTTCCCTGGGCATAAAAGTATCATCGTGTTAGCCTCATGATATTACGAATGCAAAAATGGTAACCTGGCTAAGAAACCTCGCAGTTAATAACTGTGGAAGTGCTTAATGAACACACTAAGCTGCGAGGCGGCTCTGTCCCAGTGTGGGGATGTAATGCCAATAAGAAGAAGAAGAAGAAGTAGACAAAGAATCAGAAGGGATAAATTTTGGCTGTTGCGCCCTTTTCAAATGTTGGTCTAGATGTGGTCCTAGGAGGTCATTCAAAAATGACATCCAACGTTTTTTCGTCATTTTTACTTTCACACTTTTACATGTCACAAATTGTCACAAACTACCGAACCGCTTTTGCTTATATAATAGTTTGAATTTTTCGAACACTTATTTTAACAATAACGTTCACATACAGAAATATCATGCACAACATTTGAAATCATTGGTTAAAATAGAAAGTTGCTTTGTGAGTTTGGTCGAGAGTTTGCTTCCATTTGTTCAAGACAAGAGTGAGCTAACCGACTGTTCAAAAATTGAAAGATTCCCTCAAATTAAAGTTTAAACTTACAAAAAAAATAGTTTTCCATATTCCATTCCTTTTTCACATTAATACTGTATTCCCTAACCCCGACTAAACTACGATTCTCGTCTTTGGCAAGAACATTTGAAAGATATTTTAAAATTGACAGTAACTCGTTCTGTCAAATAACTTGTCATCAATTTGTCACTAATATCAGTACATATATATTATGTTTACATCGATTGTGTTGTTTATGGGGTCATCCACAAATTACGTAAGGGTTTATTTGCCATTTTTTTAACCCCCCTCCCTCCCTTGTAAGGCATCATAAGATTTTCAAAGACCCCCCTCCCCTCCCTAACATCTTAGTAAGATTTCATTTTTTTCATTAAAATTATTCAAATTTGCTTGTGAAATGTTTTTAAAGCAGTTTATGTTTTTATTGAAGCTTTGAATACAAAAGAAAGTTGAATAAAAAATAAGACATCAGTTTTGGCGCAAACGAATCAGCAGAACCATCAATTTATGTGCTCTTACGATTCAGCAAACATGAATGATTAATCAGCTGCTGTGAACTCATTTGTTACCCAGGCTTCGACGGCTTGAACCTCAGCAAAATAATCGTCCATTGATTGTGGCGTGAAATCAGTTGCGTTGTCGGTATCAACATCCTCTTCATCCATCCAGTCAACGTCTTCAGCTCCTGTGTAATCGTCACGGATCACACACAGCAATTCCTTACATCGGCGAGCTGCTACTCGCACGGGACGAACTTTACCAGATTGTTTGTTGCACGAAGATCCATGAACCGATTTAGTGTGTATACCAGCAGCTTTCATCGATGCGAAATACAAACCACAAGTCTTACAGGTTCTTTGCTTGATTTCATTACGAAGCGAAGGGCAGTACATGTCGTATGGTACATTAACCATGTCAGAATCAACAGGTATAGGTACACCCAATGCAAGACGCTGGAACAGAGGCAAAAACCGATCTGTCTGTTTTACATCACCTGGTCTTGGTACCATGATACCCGCACTAGATTGTCTCAATGGGCAAGGTGGTGGAAGAAACCTGTTCGGTAAAACATAGAGATAGCTACTTCGGAATGGCTTGCAGCATCCAGCATTTTCACATTTAACGATTTGCAAGGCATATTGAGATTCGCGTACATGGTCCTTGTACCACTCATGATCTGGCAAGCTAGGAGGATCACATGCTTTCCTTGGTTCTTTATATTCGGCTACAACCGGGAATCCATCAATGACCAATGCACTCCATAGTTGACCCAATGCTTCACCCGCTGCTGTGAAGTTTTTCTTTTCGAGTTCTCCATCTATGGTTTTACCTCTTTCATCAAGATGGGATCCATATGAATCTGCAGGCAGGATCACTCCAGCTAGTTGAGAGCTGAGTGGCGCCATTTTCCGCTCTACGCGATTGAACGCGCTTCTTCCAGGCGCATTGGTCATCACAAGCATTGCATCAAGGTCATACCGAAGAAAATGTTGCACAGCATACAAAATAACTTTTGGGTATCTATAATGAAAAATGGATTTAACTGAAATACACATCTATACGTATATGAGAGCCAAACCTCGGATTTTCGTCAGGGCCCCCATCGACGGAGATAATCATGACCGGTTTTACAAATCCATCTTCAGTTTTCATGAAACTTTAAAAAGCTTCAACATCCATCAAAGTATCTAGATCATCCGAATGCGTTGCGGCATTGGAAGCAGCATGCTTGAGGCTACTAATAGCAATATACGTTGGCCCTGAATAAGTCACAGCTTCTGGATAGCCTTGTCCATGTGGTTTAATTACAATCGCACTGTAGACGGAAGGTGTAAGTTTGTGTTTTGGCGCTACTACCCAGTCATGGTCAGGTAGACTAACTCGGTACTCAAGGTGCATAAGTAGAGGTGACTGTTTGTGTGCCGCTGTGAGTCCAATCGGGACTTTAGCTTTGTCGTCCTGACTGATAAAGATAACCTGATCGCCACCCAGCAGTGAGGCAATGGATTCAATGTTTCGAATTGTTGAGACGCAGAACGTACTATCTGGATGCTGTTTATGTTGATCCGCTTGAGCCTTGCATAGCTTTACCTGAAATTTGCGATAACACAACATTTTTTTTGGTTTTACTTCTTCAGAACTCATTTTGTAAAATATTTAAATATAGGGGGATTCATATTCCGGCAATTTTGCATCACTTCGTCAGAAGCATTTTTCTAAACTTACATAGCACAAACTTGGCAACAACAAGCTTCCTATAATTCTGCGTTAGCATACCGAGTTTCAAGTAAATCGATCAATAAAAAACCCCCATGACGAAGTGATTCTTTGGGGTGCCGAAGTGCTGCAAAGCCCTACTTATAAATTTAATTGACCGAATCGTTTAAAGATCCAAAAAAATCCAAATTCCACAAAAATTTAATGAGGGCCGTTTAAGAAAATTTAGACGAAACATATCATGCATATGGACACAATAAAAAAAATTATCGCTGAGGCAAATGAAATGTAATATGTTATTATTAGTCATATAATATAAACTTTATTATGTATTACCAAATCAGGATTATAGAATTAGATTAACGCAGAGCATCGTAGCACAGACAAACAGACATAACACTTGTGAAATTCTCATTGTTCACTGATTTACTGGTCAATGTAAATCGTCATTAGTTGGCCAATCGATCATTCGTGGTGCGCGCATCGGATTCGCGAAGTCGAAGCAAAATTCTTCACACAAACAATGACAGTTCTTTATGGGTTTTTACAGTAGAGCAACAGAGAGGAGGAGATGGCGGCCATGTTTCACTCAAACTCTGACAGATAGCAATGGGGTTTACCATAGGAGGGAAGAGCAGAATTAGCTTCGACTTCGCGAATTGGCTCGAGTTTGACGTTTGCTCACTACCGCCGTCTGGTTCGTGGTATGCTCAACTTAATGACAACAACAGATGTCGTTAGGGTTTGTACGACGATGAATTTCATTAGTGAATTTTCAATATGTTATGTCTGTTTGTCTGTGATCGTAGTTAATATTCTGAATGAAATTTACCCAAAATAGCTCCGATAAAAAACAGTAAGAAAAAAGAGAACATAAATTTGGATTCAAATTCTAATAATCCTGATGCACTAAATATGACAGTCGAATCAATATTTTATCATAAAATAGCTATAATCAAATCTCAATCCTTTCATATTCACAATTGGCGAGAAAAAAGGGGCTCTGGTGCTGTTGACAAAACAGTTAGGCCGTTACAAATCATTTTAAAACAAGAGGGAAAACAGTGAGTAATTGAAAGTAACTCTGAGCAATCCTGAGTATATATTAGGGTGGTTCAAAAAATTGAGTTTGCTCCACACCGCTCATCCGATTCTGACCCAAATCCTGGATGTTCTCCGAAAATTTGAGCTGATTTGGATAAAAACTGACTTTAGCACAAGCCGTTTCAAGTTTGCATGAAAATTAGTATGGAGAAATTAAATTTTCCATTGTACTGACTATAACGCTTCCACATTGAACGCAGGCAAAAAGAAAACCCACAAAGCTAAAAGAAATACTCAAGAGCTCAAAACAAAAATTACGATGTGATTATCCGGGATGTTATTTTTTATGAATCCAGAGAAAAGAGTCCGAGCTGTAGATTATTAAACCATGAACTGGATAATTTGTAGCAGTGTATGATTGCTTGGAGCGATATTTTATGGGAAAATACTTCATTCCTAAGCCATCATGCTTTACCACTTATAACACCTGTGTGAGGAGCTGTTTTCTTCGTCATGGATGATTTTCTTAAACCAATCGGGTTCAAATTTGACATCAACGATCTTAATATTTTAATTACTAGACGACGAGTCATATCTTGACCGACAAAGAGCGCCATGACGAAGTGAACAAAACTGTCAAAACTACAAAAAGTTAACAACTTCATGTTCAGAATCATGCGCTACTCACCGGAACGGTCGATACGTGTCGTTTTCCTTCCAATGTCGCCGAATTTCTCGGCAGCAATCGAATATAGAGTCCACTTCGTGAAATGTTAAATCCCTTTCCCTTCACGGCGTCGTGCAGCTCATCAAGTGTTCGATACGTTCTAAGCATTTCTGTACGTCTTCTTGAATCCGCTGCCGGTCAGCGGTATCATCCATCCCCGCATCTCTTGCCACGATTAAAGCGTCATTCCTTGCTCGTAGAACTGATAGCTCCGATGCAATTTTGTCCTGCGTCGGAGTTTTTCTCTCTTGCGTAGAAGCCGTTGTTACAGGCTCGTCGGGCTTAGAAGAGTTTTTGTTCTGGTCCGATGTGCATTCAGCGCCAGTTGTAGTAGAACCCGATGCTGCGGAGATGCAAGAGGAAGTCGGTTGATCCTGCGAGCTACTCTCCGGACGTTGTTTTTGAGCCGCCTAAAATAATACAATAATTTAGTATGAAACTTTTAAACCAACATTTATAGTTACCTTAACAAAAAAAATTTTTGAATATGCTCTGCTTTTGCAACCTCGTTGCTTCCAGGAGGTTGAGTTTTTGTTTAATTGCTCTTTCGAGACTCTCGAATGTTTTGTTTTCCGCCTTCATCTGGTTCCAGATTTCATTAGCCTTCAGCTGGGCCTTGGCGGCAGATAATCCGGGGTTGGCATTTTTAAATGCCTGGCACCACTTGATGTGTAAATCGCCTTTTTTAGACATTGCAAATTAACACTTTTTCGCAACTGAAACTTCAACTTTTCAATGGAATTCTTTCTCGTGGACCGATACGCAAGCGGATTGAGTTTGAATTCGAACTACGCGGTAGGTGCTGATTTGTTTTAACGTTTGCGCGGTTTACACGGTATCATCAAATTACTCATTTGCAAGTTTAAAATAACCCATTTGCAAGATTATTTAATTAAATAAATTATATAATTCAAATTTATATATATATATATATATATATATATATATATATATATATATATATATATATATATATATATATATATATATATATATATATATATATATATATATATATATATATATATATATATATATATATATATATATATATATTCTTATCTTACGTAAGATTTTAACAAATCCCCCCTCGCTCCATCGTAAGCAAATGTAAGAAAACTTGGAACCCCCCCTCCCCCCCTATTCCCTTACATAATTTGTGGATGACCCCTATCTTTATGTTGTTGATTGCATTGTTTGTGTAGCGGAAAAATGGGTCGAACGTTGTAATATTGTAGCATTCTACCGATCAAGTTTTGAATTTTCTATATATAAAAAAATCAATGAACTCAAAATCCCACCTATTCACTGTCAATATCGAAATCAAGTTAAAATTTCTCTCACACAATACACTACCCCTAAGCAGAGAACACGAAACATTGTACTATAAAGCTAAAGGCAAAATCACAGATAGGCTCATTATTTTCGAGTCTTTGGACAGAAGCTGCAGCAACAGGGAGCAGAAAACAAAAATCGTGGATGTATTCCTATCCCAGGCAAGCCATCAATCTCGAGCAAGCGAGCCGCAGCGTGGATCACCGATAACCAGTGTCTGGCCTCCATCTATTCTATCGGCCGGCAAGCGAGTCACGAGGAGTTTGCCCTTGCCAAACAGCAGCCCGTTCAACCGGCTTAGTGCCAGGGTCAACCGACCAGGAGTTTTTCCGTCGCTTCATCCCATGCTTGCTCGATCTGGTGTTGCTTGACCGATAATTGCAATTATCATTGCAGCTCCGCTTCCACGTACGAAAGATTTACAAACAGAGTTAATTACCTACCTAGCTCAAATCCGTGCGCTCTAGTTCCAGTCCAACAGACAGCAAGTTTTCGTGCTAAATTATAGCCAAAGTGATACCAACCTGAAATTATTTTGCTTTGCTATCGTTCAGAAATAGGTAGAAGTGCGAAATAGTATCCGTATTGTAAGTATCACTGCGTGTGCATAGATTGAAGTAAAACCGATGTGAGATGTGTGTCTTATTGTGCTTTTGATCATTACCTAAAGCAGATATTTTATCGAATACAGCTCCCATGTGAGGTAGGTTTTTTGGTGATACGGTTTCATCGTCCGTTGGCGCGCAAAGTTGGCGAGCAACATCCGGGGCGACGGCGCAGTCTGTTGGCTGAAGCAGTGACCAATAGCTAGCTAGCAACGCGAGTGCGAGAGAGCCAGTCTCCGGCACCATGAGAAAAATTGTAGAAGTGCACACGAACAGAACATGAACAGTGATCGATCGATATGTTGAACAGTACTGGCCAGTGCGTGCGTTAGGTCCTAATTAGGGAGTTAGGTTTAAGCTTAAAACTAGGGGTAAGTGATTAAACGAATGATTCGGCCGAATTTCTGATCAGAGAATGAAATGTTGTTAAATAAAGTTGTGGAATTTGTGTTAGCTAAAATTGTTGCGTAAGATTTGTTGTCTTGAGAAGTGTTAATTTAGATTTTTAATTTTGCTGGTGGTGGTGAATTTTTAAAATTTGACGTCTCTCTATCCTTCCATTTTCGAACCTGCGACTTACTGGCGGGTGTTACCGAGCAAAAATGTTTGTACATAACAGGAGGTCGGCATTCGGGAAAACCTGATTGGCGCTTAAGCTGATTTCTAATAACGAGGACGGTTTTTTACTAAATAGGATCCACATATTGGTGGAATTTTCAGTGGGCCACCTGGAGAACGTTACAACGTGTGAAGTAAAAAAATTGTTCCAACAGCGAGCCACAATGTTTAGGAAAGTCCGTTTACAAGTTTCCAACCGACAAAGAACTGCCCAAGTAGCACTTGTAACTACTTGTAAATTGAAAAATGAAATAAGGAGTTACATAATTGTTGCATTAAAGATGCTCTGAACATGTCAGGTGAAAACAACATAAATTTAAGTTACATTTCAGTCGCTATGGAACTAAAACTGCAAAATGTTACTAACCAGTTACAAAGTAGTTGGTTTGCAACCATGGTTTGAAAATGTCACAAATTTTGAAGTCACATTACAGTTTTCAATTTGTTACATCGAGACTACTGGATGAGTAGTTACCGAATAATCACAATGTAACAAATAAAATGAAAACAATTGCATGGATAAATTTGAGCTACCATCAAGTTTCCAATTAATCATAAAAATGTGACGCAGAGTAAACACAAATGATTCTAAAAAGTTTATGTTGCACAGATTTGTTTATCGAATTCGTACCTACGTGTTTTTCAACGAATTAAATTACCGTGAAACGTATTTAGCTTTGCAAGTGTGTCACAGAATAACTAAATGCAGAATCCCAACAAACTTGCTGGTTACAAAGTAATCAATTCTTATAACCCACTAGTGGCAATGTAACCTGTTTACGATACTTCAAAAATATTGGCAGTGAACTAGATACACGGTTAGATGACTTTACCCATTAATGGGTACTGTGTTATTGTTGATATTATTCCCACCGTGAAAAATTCACCCATTTTCTTCAAAAAGCGCCACTACTCATTAAAATGGGTAGTGGCACTTTTTCAAGAAAATGGGTGAATTTTTCACGGTGGGAATAGTATCAACAATAACACAGTACCCATTAATGGGTAAAGTCATCTAACAGTGTAACTTGTAATTCGTATGTAACGAATGTGTAACCCGAATATTTTGATCAACACTACATGTTAAATGATTTGGTATATATTTGAAGCATATGAGCATATATACGGTATTATGTAATTATTTATAATCTGGCGCAAGTTTCGTTCAAAAATTAAAATGATTATTAAAGTACGTTGAACAATATTCTTAATTCGGTGACCCGAGACTAACTAGCTAATAACTTCCATTAAATTATTCATCTTCTCTATATAATAAAAATGAAATGGTCTGTGTTCGTATCCGCATAACTCGCAAACGGCTGGATGGATTTTCTTCAATCCTTCAGCGGATATGTTCATTATCGTTTCCCACGGGTTTATATGATATTTCCTCATGCGAAAATCACATAAATGCTGATTAAATCGTGAAAAACTAAATTTTAGATTCGTGTCGAAATTTCAAAAGGGCAGTTCACAACACGCATTTTCGCCTACTATGCAGGACAACGTCTGCCGGGTCAACTAGTAATTGATATTTTTTCTGAACATGGAACGTTCGAATTATCCTACAACGATGTCTGATAGGATATTGCTCTAAATCTAAAATCGGCGGCGTGGTGAGACTTACTTACTTACGGCGTGGTGTGAGTTAAATTTATTTTAAGGACTTTATTTTTTTAATTAGGTGATGTTTTTCTCACTCTCAGCTCTCAGGTTCCACACTTTGTATTTCAATCAATGATCTGTTAGACAAGATAGTATCCTTTAAGTATTTCAGGTTTTTCAAAAATCCTGAGTTGCAGATAACTACTGGAAAAATTAATGCAATGACCGAATTGGTATTACTCAACACTAAATCTTCCTACATTAAACTATTTCTAGACTATAAGATTGTGAATTTCCGGCTAGTTCAAACAAATTTGTAACACGCCCAAGCTTCTCTGTGATCTTTTCTATAAGAATAAGTATATAGGTAAAACCAAAAACATTTTAATATGATAGCATAAAACATTTTATATTCTACAAATTGTATTGATGAGCGTTCACCATTTATTGCAATTTATACAGAATTATTTAAAAAAAATCATCATCTCGCTTTCAATTGCGAAATGCTGTACCGATGGAATTTCTTTAGAATATTGCGATGATATTCGGTCAAAGTCTGAAAGAGATCAGACCTTTGTTAACACTCGAGCTTGCGGGCTGTTGTATATTACGAAAAAAAACATCCTTCACTGTACACAGCATGAGCGATTAAGGACCGCGTGCGTGCTGAACGGTTAATTATCAATTTGTTCTTTTGAGATTTGTTTAGCTCCCCTGTATCATTTACTGAAGAAGACAGAAAACTCGGAGAATCGGAAAAACACAATATTGAGACGCATAGCCAACATAACTGATCTGAAATCTAGAGTATGATGCAGACATCTGTACACCATTTGAGATTTAAATATCATCCTAATGGTCATTCCGAGAAAAATCACAATACAATATGCATATTTCGAATAAATAGTTGCAGTTTTGTTTTTCTTTTATTATTCCAAAAGAATTACTCCTCTTATGCAGATATTCCTCATTCAAATTTCGTGCTTGTAATACTAGTTACAAAATCTTTTGAACGACAATGTTCTATACAATGCAGCCATTATGTAAAATGTCATTAAAAGAAAATATGAATTTTGAGAAAAAATATTTGAGTTTTTCAAAAGATCTACATTTGTCATTCAAATAAAGATGCGAAAGTTTAATAGTATACACATTTTGTATAATAAATAATTGAAACTTATTTAAAAGCAAATATTTGTTTTAAAAAATTACAAAATAAATTCCAAAAAGTCGATTTGAATAAGGGCGCATGATTTTTATCGAGCTAAAACCATAGATTTCACCACACATCTAATTTGGCAAGCTTAAATTGATTGAAATATTGTAAGAAAACGACATTTCTTTCTTCGTGTTTATAAATTCATGTGTTTCATATTTTGAACTTCTACCATTTTATCCCACCTCCATTTCATTGTTTATTTCTAAACACATTTCTAGGTTTCATGGCAACTAGCTTATTGACAATTTGAATCAGAACTCCAGTTACTTGGTAACCTAATTGTTGCATAGAAATGTTATGGACAGATTACTATGCAACCTATTGTGTGACAGTATTTTGTTACATAGCAGCTTCATTTTCTGCGCTTTTTTGGTTACACTGCTGTAATAAAAATAGTTGCCGTAATTAAAATTTCACATGTGCATTTGTCGCATATCGATTGCCGTGACTTAATTGTGACAATATGTGCTACTTGGGTGTAAGTATAGAGGCAACAGCTGCGGCTCAATAAATTAATAGTTCAATACCTCATGCAGTTGCGGTATATGGATAAGACTCTGCAAATCTCCGGAACTGGAATGCATCTTTGCCTCTACTGGATCGTTATTACAACGCAAGCGGATCTGCTCGGACCATTTTTCTGAAACTATGCTCCGTGATCCCGGAAGGCATGATAAAGGGTAAGAATCAATAAAGTAAGTAGTTGTATTTTGAAATCAAATTTCTGCTTTTTAGTTTAAGAATCGGAGCAGTTCCCACAGTATCCACCTTTGATGACACCTCAATAAGGTGCATATGCTCGACTACGTCCTTAGAATTTGAAGATGACAATCAGCTTACAGAAACTGAACACTTTTGTAATGTAGAATACCTTGATGGTCACGCACAAGATGGTTCACACTCACGAATATACGAGCCGCTCTGAATGAATAACGACAGTTTATTGTTATGCATAACGCTAGTCATTCTAAAATTTCGGAGAATCAGTCAGAATTCGAACTAATATTGATGGATGAATCGAACTGGAGCAACATAAACACAAAACTTGTGAGTAATTCATTACTTCTTCCTGAAAAAGACGTCTGGAATGCAGGGAATACAAGTGTTCAAGTGTTAGATGAGGACGAATTCGATCTGCTAATAGAAGATCTAAACGGAAATACAATAGTGGAAGCCTGATGGGAGGGAGATCCAGATACTACACACGAAATAACAATAAAATTAAACGTCATGACGCAAGAAAATTATCGACGAGCAAAATATACCAAAGCAAGCGTCACACGGACTGACCAATTTTTGTTTTGCGTGTCATCGATGTTTTCGTTGATTTCATTGAAGCCGGTGCGTGACTTTCTCAAGTTTCATATAACATAGTCGTTTTTCGCTTCTCTATGGAGGGAATCACAAAATGCGGCGGATTAAATTCAGTATAAATAAAATACGAATCTCTTGTCAGCATCTATCTCGACTCATTTATATAAAATTTAATAATTTTGTCGATATTTTTTCACACTAATTTATTCCTAATAATGGTATAAATTTCAATGAATCGTTATCTAAATTCTCGTAAAGTATGATATCAATGCAATGATATATTTTGGCAAATAATTTCATAAATGATTACCACCAGGCTTCGGAATTCTCACTCATATGAATAAAAACCCAGGATTGATCCCAACAGCGGAGTGCAATTTTTCCATATTCTCCTTTGAGCAAGTGTTCTCACACAATATTTTATCCGGATAGAAAGGCGGGCGATAAACTCGCGAGCGGCGGCTTGCCAGATAATTTAATTTTGGGCCTCCAAATTCTCCATCTCGCCACTTCTCCAGATAAGTTTTAAAAGCATATTCACAAAAATGTAGGTCCGCGACGGGATTCGAACCCAAAACAATTTTAAAATGCATAGAGCGCCCACTATAACCACGCCACCACACGAACCGATTGAAAGCAAATAGAAAAACTGCTGTCTTGAACCTACTACTTATCGTGGCGCATCGTCGTATGCAATCAATTCGGAGAAGCAAAGTAAGCAGCATTTGATTTTCACGAAACATGGGAAGAGGGATAACAATTTTTCGCACCATCGCTTGTGCCGGAGTTTATCGCACTGTAATTTATCCGGATAAAATGGATGGTGGAGCGATCTGTTGTCGCGTGAGTGAGTGAGAAATCCGAACCCTGATTACCACTACACCTTTATCCCTTTTTGTTCATCGAATCATCGGTATTTTGGCGTTTGTTTATCTCCGTTATCGACATTAGCTTTTTGATTATGAAGGGATAGCCTTGTCGTCATGAAGAACGGTAATTGATGTTTTGGGGTAAGGAAAATAAATAATTTGAATAAAAATGGGATAGAATGTTAATGCAATTTAGCTATTACCAATCAAAACTACAATGTGGTCTAATGGTTAAGATATCTGAGCAAAGGTTCTACAGTGTTATTTCTTCAAGGTTCGATAAACGATTAAGCAAATAAATAAATAAATGAAAATCTGCATAAAAGACTCTCGATGTTCCTCTGAAGAACCCAAATTTAAAGTTCTTATCAAAAATTCTGACATATCGATAAAGTATAACGGTGAAAAATCATATCGTTTGAACCGTTGTAACGGTATTTTTTTTTGGAAAAGATCCTTTGCAATTTTTGAGTAATTCAAAATTCTTCAAGTAACGACATCTATCGCTATCGATGATTCATAAAAAAACATTTAAAATTGGATATGAAGAATTTTGAAGAAACTTTAAAAAATGGTTGGCAAGGATTGATTATTCATGTTGGCAAATGTGTTTTTGTTTTCTTTTGCAATTCAAAGTAGCTTGCTTCATAACGGGTGGGAAAAGACGGAAGTTGCAAAGCGAAATCTCTCTTCCATTCTTTCACCATATATACCAGATTCGGACAACGAACACTTTACAGATTTTTTGAAATCGTCAAAATCCGACTATTCACGATTAAAATTACGAAAAAAAAATTTAACTGTTGCTGCGGATTGGGTTGATTTTGAAGAACGTGAAACGAGTGATGCAGATAATGAATTAATAAGCGATAAGCAAAGGGAATCATTGCAAGAAGATGTATCCTAGACGTCTCCTTTTTTCTTTACAATGGACACCATTTTCAAACGAGTTTCACAGTTCGATTGTATTTGGCATTTTTTTTTGTTCAACAACCGTCGTTTCAAATATAGATTGATAATGTTCAAAATAATTTTCTGCTTTTTATAGTTTTCAAGCAAATGATCAGTATTAATACTCCCCATTTATTAAACATTTTCAGCTAGGTCTGCGATGACGTTTCATGACAACTAAAGTTAGGTCTGTACTGACATTCAAATTTTTTTAAACTGAATCTCCCTCCCAGGTGGAAGCTACAATCGAGATACTGAAGGAAAAGCTTCGTTCGGCAAGAGCAACAAACAGTTTGTTAGGGGAGCGATTGGAAGTTCTCCGAAAACAGTTCTACGCTTTAGAAAGCAAATGGAAAAGAAAAGATATTGTAATTCAAAAACTATGACAAAGCATCAAAGCACATAGCTCTAATCTCAAACAAATCCCAGAAGATTCAAGAACAAATCAAAATCTTTTGAAGAAAGTTAGAAATAATCCGGTTCTTTTGAACAGTTTGTCAAACACATCCAAGAAACCCAAGGGAAGAAGATACAATCAGCATTTCAGAAAATTTGCTACGTCATCCTCCCTCTATGGCCCCAAGGCATATCGAATGATATAAAGTTCCAAGGCACTGTGTTTCCCTCCAAAGCGGACCATTAAGAAATGGACATGGAGATTCAAATTGGCCCTGGGTTGAACTCCACAATTTTCCAAAAAAAATGAAATAAGGTACTGACCTCTGCGAACAAGATCGTTTGGTTATCATTGCTTTAGACGGTATGAAAGTAAAATCGTACTTATACTTATACTGCAAAGAACGATACATTTCACGGGTTCCCTAACACAGGTTCCAAACGAAGAATTGAAAAAAACCCAGATTAATCCACCTACAGTGAGATTTTGACCCTTCCTCAATTATAAGGAAATTTTTTCCAGACTCCAGTATTTAAAACGAGATAAAACTACTCAGCTTCCCACGGCGATTTACCGTGAAAGTGACAAAATAATTGCCTACCCAAAGGCGGATCTCATGGGTTGAGTGACAACTCAACGAATGATAACGTACTGTACTTCATGCTGCCTATCTATAAGGCGCTCGTCGAATTGAATAACTATTGCGACATGGTCAATAACTGTCGTAACGCTGGTTGCATATATTGTACTCGCAATTTCCAGAGACCTCGATAATAATTAATCCAGAACTAACTAAATCAGTCATTGATCTGAGCGAAACTCAATAGCGTTCAATAATAACATATATTTCGCCTTATGGATGCCTAATTTGGTAAAACTAAACTTGTTCAATACCTTAAAAATGAGCGAGATTTTTATGGTAGTAAATTTCAGAATTTGGATACATACGCACACATACATGCATACAAGTGATCTATTAGTGTCTCAAAACATGCTCACATTTGCTATCCAGCTTCCACTGGAGAAATTTTTGAAATCCCTTTCAATTTTTACGTTTTTGCTTTTCTGAGAAGATTGTTTTGTACATGCTTCTATATGTTCCTCAATTAAAATAATTTGTTTCTTTGATACAAATCAGAAAAATAGGCATAATTCCATATCACATCATTTGTTATAATTATATTTTCAATTTCAATGTGAATTTGTTTCAAATATCATACATTTTATTCAATAATTCACAAGATTTCTTGATAGATTAATACATAACACACCTGCGTAACGCATACAAAGTGAAATTATAGACACTTCCGAAGGAAGGGTCAAAAACGATCCACTACGATTGGCAAGCGAAGCGGTGACGGTTATGATAAGAGGAGTATTCAATAACTTCAAACAGGTAATATTTACGGTTATGTAGTACAAACATTGTAATTTTTACGATTTTTCTATAGGGTCTAGGATATTTTTTAATTGAAAACACACTCGGTAGCGATCAGCAACTAAACATTGTTTTTGAAGTGATAAGGCGAGTTAGAGCAGGATGCATTTATTGGGTGGTGTTCTGACTTGTCAATATCCCCAACTCAGCCATCTTGGATTTTTGTATGGAATTTATGCTCGTTTGTTTACGTTTTGCACTGAAAATTTATGTACCCCCCCCCCCCCCCGCGCTGGTTATTCCCATCTACTGACAATCTTGAGTTAGAGAGGCAGGCTATATTCCAAAAGTTTTAGTGATGGACCAATTTGTCACTAATTTAAAAATGGCTAAAGATGCAGGAGTAACCATCGAAATTCCTTTCTTCTCCGTGGATGATGAAAAAGTATACGTTATGTGGGATTCACCGCATCTCATTAAAAACACACGTAATATGCTTAAAAAGTGCAACGCTGTTTTCGATGGTCAAATCGCTAGCTTCGACGACATTGAAGAACTTTACGCGATTGATTCACTGGCCAACCCAATGTTAGCCCTAAGATTGATTGAGAAACATATATAGTTACCTCCTTTCTCACCAATGAACGTTTCGATGGCCGCTTGTACACTTAGTGAATCAGTAGCAGCAGCACTCCTTCATTATTCTAGTACAGGCGAACTTGATCAGCGAGCTGAACAGACAGCTGCATTCATAGCTATACATGATAAGCTTTTCGACACATTCAATTCTGAACAAAGGGACTGCGTTTCTAAGGTATGTCTTATATTTGAATACATAGTTATTCAATTTGTTGATAGTTTGATTTATAGATATTCAAGGCAGCCATCAAAGAAGATTCATGTCACTACGACTTTTTGGAAGCTGCCAAAACCCCTTTCAGTAAAATGTACTTCACTGATAAAACGTGCTTTGATATTACAAAGGTAAGGTGCACTAATGGGGCCCTCCTTAGCCGTGCGGTAAGACGCGCCGGCTCTACCGGTCTAGGCAATTTTTGGATTGGAAATTGTCTCGACTTCTCTGAGCATAAAGTATCATCGTGTATCAGCAGTAGCAGTAGCAGTAGCAGCAGTGTGGGGATGTAGTGCCAATAAGAAGAAGAAGAAGAAGCTGCACTAATACTTAAGTTCTAAGCTTTTGATTGATGATTTTTCACCCATAGGCTGCTGAACAATCGAAAAAATTAACTGTAAGGCAAAGGCATCCGAATTATGTTAATAGATTATTCAACAACATAAATGTTCAAAAACTTCTATGAAAAGAGCTAGTGATAACATACAAATGCGATTATCTACCCACTAAACCCTTGATGCAAGACTGTCTTGAAAATTTATTTTCCGAAGTACGTCGCCGATGCGGAAGTAATGATACACCTGATGCACTGCAATTCGGTGCAGCCTACAAATATGCAATCCTAGAAATGAACAATTTTCTAATCGATGGTAGGGACACGGCAGGTATTTTCGTCTGTTTGTCATAGTCTCGAAAACCAATAAAAGAGACGCTTTTTTGTAAAACGCATACGTACCAAATCGTAAGCTCAGGAGAAACGTTCTGCTATAGTGGAGTTCTAGCAAATGTACGTTGCTTTCGTTGGTTTTAGCCCCTATGAGGATGGACGGAAATACCCGCCGTGTCCCTAGTAATTGCAAACAGGACTCAGTTCATCCTCTTTTAGATGAGAATGATACACATGAATGTAGCCACGATAAGTCGATAATCCGTTATAAACGGATTCCGTTAGATTTAACGATACCACTTGAAATTCCTATGAAGGAATTGAATGGCTTAGTATATGTACTTGGAGCCTCAGTGAATAAGTTACCTCACCGGAAGTGTCACAAACAATTAACGGATGAAAAAAGTCAACGCTATGTACAATCTTGTGATATTAAACAAATTACTGCAGGCAGAAGATATAATATTCCAAATAATAATTTGTACGCCATCGGCTTATGATGCTACGCCTCCTTCAAGCAAAACTTTGGAAAGTTTCTTTGCCAAAATCATCAAGGCGATAAAAGCCGGTTGAAGGACAGCCTTGACTATGAATATTTCAGATATAATGTTTGTAAAGGTTGTTATCAAACAGTAGTCGACAAAATATTCAATACATTGATAAACGGTTTTTTGAAGCAAGTAAAGGCTACAAATGCACAGAATAATACAAAAAAGCACAAACGAAACCGTAAGGCACAGCGAATGTGCTTGCCATTGAAATTTTATGATTGGTTGTACCTAACTTTCTTGTTACTTTGAACTGATGTTGCATGAAGTAGCTAAATTGAATAAAACTCTTGTGATGCAATTTTATGTTTGTAGTAGAAAACACAAGCTTTGTTTTTTATGTATTAATTGCAGCGCAAGTATAGTGCAAGATGGCGTATCGCTGTATATCATACCTAGAAATAATCATGTAATATTAGGTGCTGTGGCAACGACATATTCGAGCGTCACATTGGACGTGAAATTAGGTGATAATTTAATTTTACATCACACCTTTATTGACAAAAAGGATTAGAACGAGAACCGAGCATAAGCCAGCTGAGTGAGAGCCCAAAACGTTACCACTCAACTATCTTCGTCTCTTGAAAGAGAGGTGATCGAAGTAAAGCATGCTCCACGATTTGCACTGAACAAGTATTTCACTGTGATGCCTTGATATCGACTGCCAGAGCGTTAGGTGCGTCGCATCGGGTGCTGTGTTTGGGTTTCATGACATGTAATTTTAAATCATCTAACATTGAAAAATATGCGATTCAGTTTATGTCATGTGGTTTTGTGTCATTTTATTCACGTACGTCACCTGTAATATTCATATTTTTTTGGTGTGTAGATACAAAAACTGAAAATGGAACATGATTTGCTCGAGTAATCACGCAACAAGCAGAATATAACTTAAGAATATAACTCAAATAAAATGCAACAAAAATCCATGGAATGGCATAAAATACGATGGGTGTTGATGGGCTGGGTACGTTGCTCGCATGCCTGAAAAGTGATTTTCGTTATTCAAGAAAATAAAATGTCTATTGACTATTGAGAAGTTTTCTGTTAATGGTTTTTTATTTCGTCATACATATTTTATCCATATAAAAAATCCTGTATAACACATTTATTACACTAGGGCATGATGTGTGCCGGATACATTACATTATCACTTTGTATTCTATATGCATTACTTCATCACTTTGTATTCTTTATATGTATACTGGTACAGCTCTCGAAACACATATACCTTTGTGCAGCGTTTTCAAACTAAAACTGTCAGTGACCCTTTCGCTCTCCATTACTTCTCCGTTCACTTTGATTGTTACTTAAATTGAATGGATCTGGATCGAGTTCTTTTCCAGCCAACGCCTCCGATTTGGAATCATATAAAGGATCAGCAATTATGAAAAATACGATTAGTTCCGCTCTTGCTCTGCGGGCATTCCAGGAAACGATATGCGTCATAAGGTTCTTCCTTTTTCCTTGGTGTATTGAAAACCCGTTCGAAGCCGCTTTATAATTAGTCCTTATCCGGAAGATCCACAAACATCAAACATTCTGAAATATCAAATTGTTACATGCGTAAAATGTTGATATGCTGTAGGAAAAACTATACCTGTGCTCAGAGCAATTAACAGACTGTATTTCTTAGCACTATCTGACCGTACACCGTCCATTTTCACGGATCCACTCCCGAAAACCTTCACGAATGCAAAGCCCAAGGAGAAACAAATTTCTCAATATACAAACTGCGGCTAACCAACAACAAAACAAACTGTATGAATTTTGACAACCGATTCTTGTGCACAACAAATGAAAAATAGTCAGATGATTAAATTGAACATTTGTCTCCGTTGCGATTTTTTATAGTACAGTGAACGTTCGTTAATTGGGGTTTTTCTAGTTGGGGCGCTTTTTAGTTGGGGGTTCGCTAATTGGGGCGAAACCCAATTAAAAAACAGCTAACCGTCAGAATGTGATGTCAAAAACGCGTTGACGTTTTGTTTCCGTGCTTGGCGGGATCGATATTTTCTGGCGCGTAAAATTTTCCTTTGTTCAATGCAAAAAGTAAACAACATTGACGCTTGTCAAAACGCACCAATTAGCGAACGGCATTCGCTAGTTGGGGTGAGGTCGTGCCCCAATTAGCGAACGATCACTGTATAGAAAAGAACTATTTTTATGAGAAGAATAAATTTGAATATTGTTTAATTCAAACGGAACATACCAAATAATATATTTTAAGAGGAAGGGGCAATAAAAATTAAATTTATTATCACTGCCGATTGCAAAATTTATTCTTAAGTTCCACACAAACAAATTACATTTTTCCGACGCACACATATTTACGCTAGATGGTGTGTAAATCACTGGACAGATGGAGTTAGTGTTCCAACGTATTTTTATTTGAATTAATTGCCGTATTTTTTTCAACCAAATCCTTCTAGCAGGCACGTCGGTATGTCGTGTTTGTTATAAACGTGTGTTTTGTTCTGGGTATAAAAATCCTTATGAATGAAATGAAATGAAATCCTCCTTATAAATGAATTAACTAATTAGCGAATTTGATACACTTTTATTGTGCTCAGAAGAGTCTACCCGGTGCTTAGGTGAAACACTCAAGGGAACAGTTGAAACACGATGGTCAACTTTGATGAAAAGAAGAAGTGTCAAAACACGCGTCTTTGTAGATCTCGTCTCAGCTTATTACAAAGCTCCTTTCCATCAAAACAAAGGGGGTTTGAAGCAGAGGATGTAACATTTTGGTCAAATTTGAGTTGATAATAGAAAAAATCCTTTGGTTTTAGAACTTTGCAGCAATATACCGATATAGTTTGTACGTAATCTGTAAAAAAATGTGAAAATTCACAGAAAATAAGTAATTTTTTGAATAATAGAAAAATTTCAAAGCCCGTTTTTTTCAAAACTCAGTTTTTGTTACTTACACCCCTTTGCGTTTGACCTCCTCAACTGACCATCTATTGCCCTTAACATGGGTTAATTAAATTGGTTTCGATTGGTCGGTATTTATTTATTACCAGAATAAGGCCGGAGTGGCCTGTGCAGTACATAAAAGTCTTCTCCATTCAGCTCGGCCCATGGCTGCACGTCGCCAACCACGCAGTCTACGGGTCCGCAAATCGTCTTACACCTGATCGATCCACCTTGCCCGCTGTACGCCTCGCCTTCTAGTTCCGGTCGTAGCGTTTTGCGGAGTCCAAAGTACGTACGATTTCCAGTCATGTTGCGTCTTCGAATTTCTTTGCTGGTATCGTTATCGGAGGCTACCAGTGAACCGAAGTACACGAATTCTTCAATCACCTCGATTTCGTCACCACAGGTACAAACTCGTAGTGTGTGGCTTACGTTGTTCTCTCTTGAGCCTCTTCCTATAATGTACTTCCTCTTCGACATGTTGATGACTAGTCCAATCCGTTTAGCTTCGCTTTTCAGTCTGATGTAGGCTTCCTCCATCCTCTCAAAGTTACGTGTCATAATGTGAATGTCGTAGGTGAAACCAAATAACTGGATGGACTTCGTGGAAATCGGTCCACTCGTGTCGATCCCTGCCCTTCATATTACTCCCTCCAAAGCGATGTTGAATAGCAGACACGAAAGACCATCACCTTGCCGTAATCCTCTACGCGTTCTGAAGGGATTCGAGAATGTCCCTGAAACTCGAACTACGCTCATCACCTGATCCATCGTCGCCTTGATCAACCGTATCAGTTTATCCGAGAATAAGTTTTCGTGCATTAGCTGCCATAGCTGGTCCCGATCGATTGTATCATATGCGGATTTGAAGTCAATAAATAGATGATGTGTGGGCATGTGCGGCATTTCTGAAATACTTGACGTACGGCGAACATCTGGACTGTGGTAGAGCGTTCACCCATAAATCCCGCCTGGCACTGCCCCACGAACTCTCTTGCAATTGGTGTTAGTCGGCGGCATCATATTTGGGAGAGTACCTTGTAGGCGGCGTTCAGCAATGTGATTGCGCGGTAGTTGCTACAATCCAGCTTATCGCCCTTTTTGTAGATGGGACACACGACACCTTCCATCCACTCCTGCGGCAGAACCTCATCTTCCCAAACCTTGGTAATCACCCAGTGCAGCGCTCTAGCCAGTGCCTCATTACCGTGTTTAAACAGCTCTCCTGGTAGTTGGTTTGTTTTTCAGCCGGCTGATCTCTTCCTGGATTTCCTGGAGATTCGGAGCCGGAAGTCGTATGTCCTGCGCTCGTGCTCCCAGGTGCATTACCATACCGTCACCGTTGGCTGCCACATCGCCATTCAGGTGCTCTTCGTAGTGCTGCCGCCATCTTTGGACCAAAACCAAAACCAAAACAAAAAATCAATAAAGAGCAATAAAAAATATGAAGATTTCCTTGACAAAATATAAAAAAGCAATAAAACTGACAATTTCTTTATAGATTATGGCAGCGTTTCTCGTTTATAAAAATTAGATCAACTTTATTGTTCTTTAAAACAAATGTGCAAATTTTCTTTCTTCTTACTTTTTATGGCTCTAATGATTTTTTTTTTGTGTAAAAATTTCTGTTTTTTTGCCGGAAATCTGGACATGATTGGATCCCAAACAAGCTCTCATATCAGAAATTATTTTAATATTTTTCACATTTTAGGAGAGGGTTACGGCCTCTGCCCAAGCCCTTGATCTTTGTAATAACCCCTAACTAACATGGTCACAAGCAGGCATGATCATGATCCATTTTGATCTCTGATACGCTCTGCGATCTAGTGATTACCACATATCAGGACAAACATTTTGGTATATGGTAAAAAATCCGGTCATCTGCAAAATCCTCCCATTCAAGGATATTTCAATTTCGGCTTGAATTTGAACTTTACGCAGTACTAATTAGTGATTAGGTGCTTTATTCTGTGATGTTTGGTGATTGCACTTCCGTTGGTATTTTTGATTGGTCTCGTTGATCAATACTCGGAACGAAAAACGATATAATTCCGCAGGCGATCAACAGTAATGAAGCTACACCAAATGTCAATTCACAGTGCTTTTCCAACAAGATGCCTAGGAGATTTGATCCAAACGCACTTCCCAATCGACCGATCATCAGCGATATGCAAACAGCCATTGTTCTACAATTTGAAAAAAAAACTAATAATTCCACATATGTAACAGTTTTTATAGAGTGGATCCTCATGAGATTAATAATGAGTGAAGGAAGTTAGTTATACACTTGGTGGATGTTTCAAACCACTTCACATAAATTATTAATTTCTTCAATGTTGATTATCCGTATTTTACCTTAGGTTCGTCGGGTATAGATCCGTTATAATCGCACTCATCATGATTGCCGTGTATCCACTGCACAGAAACACCGTGTAAATGCACATGACCACTGCCGACGAGTCGACAAAGAACAAAAGCTGGCCTGCCATACCACAGGTCACAAAAACAAACACCAACAGCGGTAATCTCCCGAAGAAGTTAATGGTCGTTGCGATGACCGCAAATCCCACAGCATAGATTGATCCCAAAGCTATCGAAAGTCGTAACCCGCTCGGTTTCATCGTTTGTATGGCTTCATTACTCTCCTCTGCAGCCATCGCCAAGGTTCCATAATGTTTCAAGAGTTGACACATGGTTGCTTTTCGGATTCCGGTTTCATCCACGGCTACCATCTGGTTGACGATCTCTGGGAAAAACATGAACATTCCTTGTGACACCATGTACGACACGAACTGAAGAATGCAGATAACTGTCGTCTTCCGAAGATGTGGGCTCATGAAAAGTGGGACTGTCTGGTTCCACACCATTCTGATAAAGGCTAGGAAGCCCCTGGTGTTCTTCAATAAAATCCTTCTCTCACGTTCCATTTGGTCTTCTTGGCTCTCCCGAAGAGAATCGAAACGAAGTGGAACTGTTTTCTTACCGAAAGTATTAATTCTGTGCATCCAATGAATAGCTTCAATTGCACGATTGGATTCACCTTGACTAAAGGAAAATTTTGGACTCTCCGGCAATTTCAGTAGTATTAATGCACATACCAGTCCTGGTAGACTGCAAACAATAAAATACATTCGATATGGCCTGTAAACCATACCCAGAAGGGGGATTGGTAGCTCCCACTCTTGACTTATTACGATGTAGGCCAATCCAGGAAGTATAATACTGCCCGCTGCAAATACTATGGACGCTCCCATAATCGCTCGGAATCCATTTTTGCGATCATGAAACTCGTTCAGATAAGCATAGCTGGCAGACGATGGTCCTGCAATGCTGGAAAACGGGTTTGAGTATAGATTTACGTGAAGGCAAATTCATCGGCTTACAAAACTCCAACCATGAATCGCATGAATACAATGACCCAAAAATTGGCTAAAAAGCTGGAAATAAGACTAATAGTGAAGGTAATAAACAATGTTGGGATCATGATTTTTCGCCGACCGTAGGTGTCGGCCAAGAATCCCCACATATGAGAACTAACGATAACTCCAGCAAATCCTATTGCACTTAGTATTCCTTTTTCCTTGGTGGTAATTTTCATATCATGTCCGATAAACGAAATAATATAGCCAATTCCGAATATTTCCAGCAGATATGCAGCCAGGATGGTTCCAGAAACCAACATTAGAACTACATTGCATATTCCGAATTCTGAAACATATGCGTTGTAGTTTGGTTAGAAACAAACTGCAGTGTTTTATTATACTTGCCATCGCCAGAGCTTCATCAATGGATATGTCCGTCGGTTTGGGAGCTGTAATTCCTACAAGAATGAAAATTTAGTATCTAGACGGAACTGATAGTATCAGAAGTATACCAGGTCCCTTATTTTCAACGATCTCCATCGTTGCGAGTATAGTTTTTACTTAATGTAGTACAACATGGGCGAAATATTCACCTGCACCCGTTCAGGAAAAACATTGAAATGGGAGAAAACACTTCACCCAGTAGTTATATCGCGGGAATCAATTAGTTCCACTTTATATTTTCCGCATTACATGTGACAAACGCCAGCACGTGCACGTGTAATTTACGATAACAACCTCGTACTTATGAGATTGTTTGTACAATACTCATAAAACTCGATCATAAAAAATTGATGGGAAAATGAACTCTCTAGAACTATGAAAGCTCAGAGGAACTTGCCCTGTTTTTCAACTCTACAACATGCTTGTTCTATAAGCATTTTTGCACATTAGATGAACTGATTACAATCACACTATTTTGGCATTCAGATTGAAATCACGATTTTCATTAGTATAGCGACACGATATACAGAATAGCGACAGATATGTGACGTTCTTGAGTGCAGTTCGTCAGATCTACAATCATGTGGAAGTGTCTCAAACTAAGCCTCAAAATCAATTATCCGTTACATTACTTGACAAGTTATGATAACCTGAACTCATGAACGTTTTGGATAGCCTTGAATGCCTTGGAATACAAAATAATAGATCTCACATATCTTGACAGGCAGCTAAGGGTCTGTTGAGGAGAATATTTCGCAAAAACTGCAATATCACTATGGGTCCACTGAGAATTGTCACATGAATCATTTTATATCTGTGAACATTTTGATGTGCATATTACCTTTATCTTCTATAGTAGAATTCAAGACCTGAACTCATGAATGTTTTGAATGAATAGGAATGCCCTTAATAGTATCCTCTACAAAAAATATTGCTTATATATGTCAACAGTTTCTTGTGATATTCTTCTCTTCTATCTGGCACGTTATGGTATATCACGTGGCAAGACTTGAAGGAAGCACTGCCCAAGTAACCATTAGGCCGTAAAAATTGGCACTAATTCGCCTCTATAATCCAATAAAGAACATGTATTACAGATCCTAAAAAACTAGCCCATTCAAATGCTGCTTAAAATCCACTTTTGGCTGATTATTCGGGTGATATACTGCCTGCCCCCACTTTCATGATAATGATACCCATGGCAGAGACGTTTCAGTGAGAGAGATGTTTCTACTGCATTTTTTTTCTTTCTTCCTGACACCAACTGTAATCCTTCGCGTGCCAGACCATCGATGCTTTCTCATTTTCTCTTCTTCTCTTATTATTGAGATTGCTGACGTCTAATCGCCTTCCTCTTTCTAGCGCATTGACAGGATAGAATTTGTTTTCATCGGGAATCGTTTTCCTATGAAAACAAACCCTATCCTTCCTATATGCTTGAAGGAGAAAGATGATTAGACGTCTATTAGTTTTGCTTTGTAAGCTCAAACGGCACTGGTCTGGACTCGAACTACATGGTGTGGGTTGAAGGCTGTTTGGTAGGCGTTTTCCGGGTGATCCATCTTAACTCCGGTGAAATTTTTGATAGATAGCAGCTCTTGAAGCAGAAGGTTAACTAAAAGTATGTTTACTTTAAAGTGTCTGTAGATATATCTTTTTTATTTGCATTTTGTTTACTTCGCAGTGTCTTATGGTAACGAGTCGAGTCAGAAGAAGCCGACATCAGCTGCATTGATGCAAGCCATACAGCTGCAAGATTCTAACGTTGAAAGGGTTCCAGAGAAATAGATGCTTCGAGGCAGACGGAGCCAAATGAATCTGTGGACGGGAATGACAGTCTCAACACAAACATAAATAAATGCGTAGTGTTGATTTCACACGTAAGCGGATGCGTTGAGTCTCAAACAATGTCAACCGGGAGCAGTGACGAATGACCTGTCCAGCGCTTAGCTGGCTAAAATCACGTTTCAACCCATAAAAAGTGTAGCCGATTTCGAAACCTTGGAGGATCGCTGTCGAGATGAAAGATTCGTGAAGGCAGCAGTTGCGGCAATGGGAAATATTCATGGTCGGCATCGATATACGGGACAAGGAGCAACGGTTAGTCTTCGCATGATTGACTATTTTTTAGCCTGCGAATTTCTTCTCAAGTGCTCGTGGACAGGTGCCAGTCGCACTTCGAGTAGTCAGTGAGAAGACCAAGTGACAAAAAATCGCATTCATGAAATACGACAAAACTATCGATTTGTTTTTTCAAACAGTGCACCATTCTGATCCAATCTGCCGTGATTCGCATATCTGTCCCATTTTTGCTGGGTTTCCTATTCATATGGGACAAATATGCGATTCACGGCAGCAATCTACACGTCAGATGAATGCAAAGCCTTTTTCCATCGCTGCTTGAAGAACGCACAACAAAGATTCGCAGAAGTGACTGGCACTAGAAAGCCAGTTTCACGGAAGCGAAAGCGGTTGTTTGAAAATCATCTTGGTGAGGAGGACAAGGAATTTGCCAGCGTCAGTGTTCCAGGAACATCAGAGGAGGCTGCCGGAAGCACTTCGGATTTCATCGAGGAAGACAGAAGGTAACCGGAAGAAATTACCTTAAACGCGTCATGACATGTGGAGTTTCTGGAAGTTGAGGAAAACGAGGAGAACCTTCAACCGCTGAACTCCGACCTGAAATTTGAGATGTCAGACTGCGAAAACATACAGTTGTGTAGAATTTTAAATTGTTTTTCTTTTTTGTTCAAAAAGTACGTTTTCCTTTGGTTTTTTATCATTGCAATATTTTTTGCTATGTCATCCAAAACCAAACCAAAATAGTAATATCAGTCAGGGAAAACCAAAATCTTTTTGTTGACAACATGTTTTGTACAGATCTATTTGTCGAACTCATTTGTGTTTTTTTTTCAGGTAAAGTTTGATGGAGAGGTATAAAAACAGTTTCTTTTTCTCATGGGTTCGAGTCCCATCGAAGGGAAAGTGGTTACCTCCAATACATTTTCCAAATCAATATCTTCCACATAACGTACATATTCACATATGAGTTTTCATAACATTGTAAATTAACGTCCAAGTCGGATGGTTTAATCCCCGGAAATAGGCAATTACCTTTGATTGAACTGAACTTGAGTTGCGTGCTCTTGCCTACGCAATGCGGTCGGGTCTGAGCTTGACGACCGACTGGCAAATGCTAACACAACCTCACTTGATCAGTACCGTTGCTGATGAAGAATGTGTATAGCCGCCAGACATTCTAAATACTCACGCTCCTCTAATGTGGACGTGTACAATACACATGTGGAAGTATTGGCTTGAGAAATGGATTGCGAGTGATTTGACTATGCGTCCAATTTGGGAATCTCGAGCTCGTTCAGTAGCCGCTAGGTTGCGAAGGCCGACGGAGGTCCTTCGTAGCTTAGTTGGTTAAAGCACCAGTCTAGCGTACTGTAGGGTCATGGGTTCGAGTCCCATCGAAGGGAAAGTGGTTACCTCCAATACATTTTCCAAATCAATATCTTCCACATAACGTACATATTCACATATGAGTTTTCATAACATTGTAAATTAACGTCCAAGTCGGGTGGTTTAATCCCCGGAAATAGGCAATTACCTTTGATTGAACAGTTTCTTTGTAAATTTCTATTGCAACTAATTGACACAAAATGCTTTGGAATGGATGAAGTTTAGGTGATCTGAAACTACTGTTTGAGTTTGTTCTGTAAACGTAAAAACATGCGACGGGAATGGGTTTTTGATATTCATAATTATGTCGAATTCGTTTTTAAACCTGGGTCAGTGCCAACCCGAACCCTGAATAAAAAAACATTTTCAGTTCCATCTGTCATTCGATATGTTGGTGTGCGTAGCATCGTGTTTGTTTTGATTTGAAACATATGATCCAGGACATCAAGTGCACTGGCAGTGGGTTGGCCTTGACTAATCAGATGATGATAATTAAAAATGTTTTAGTACGTGAACTGATTTTTGCGGATAATGGAATTTGTATTTGTATTTAATTATATTCTATAATCCCGTGCACATTTTTATACCAAGAATTCCGTATAGAAATCATGTAAAGGCAGATTTTCTATTCTACAAGAATTCATCTAATAAATCATATTGAAATTCCAATCACTATTTCTGCAAAAGCTTTTTTTTGGAAAACACTCAGAAGCATGTAATAAAAATTCTCCAGGATACGCTATTTTTTTCCTCGCCACCCCTCCTGTTAAAGGTAGCCTCACACCTCGGGAATATTTTCCGCCGGATTTTGGGCCCCGTGCATTTTCAATGGGATTTTGATTTTCCGTTCCCAAATCCTGAAAACATATGTAAAAATACAGAGGGAAAATCCGCGGACCAAATTCCCGAGGTGTGAAGCTACCTTAATGCTAGGAGTTCCTTCTGAAATTCCTTATCTTTCAATAGTCCAACATGGAAAACATAACAACGTTTTGCTCCGGAAGTTCCTTCAGGAATTCCCCCGCAGGTTTCATCTCTACATGTTCCTTGAGGAAATCCTACGAAAGTTCCTTGAGGATTTTTTCCATGAAGCATTCCTCAGAAAGTTCTTTGAAGGATTCATCCGAAAGTTCCTGCAGCATTTCCTCCGGAAGTTCCTTCGGAAGTTCCTTCGGGATTTCTTCCGGAAGTTCCTTCAGAAATTCCTCATTAACTTCCTCAGGAGGATCCACCAGGAACTCCTCTGGAAGTTCCTTCAGGAATTTCTCCGATAGTTTATTAAGGAATTCCTCCATTAATTCATCCAGAAATTTCTTCGAAAAACTGCCTGCTTCCTGGAGGAGCTTCCGTAAGAATTTCTGTTTTAGCTTCCGGTGAAACTCGTGAAGGACTTCCAGGGGAATTCCTTGAGGATTTCTTGGAAGAACTTCCGGTAGAACTCCTCCAAGAACTTCCGGAAGAGCTCCTCCATTTCCTAAGGAATTCCTCAAGGAACTTACGGAATAATTCTTCAAGGAACTTCCAGAGGAATTCCTCAAGGAACTTCCGGAGGAATTCTTCAAGGAATTTCCGGAGAAATTCTTCTAGGAATTTCCGGAGGAATTCTTCAAGGAATTTCCGGAGGAATTCCTTAATGACCTTCCGAAGGAATTCCTCAATAATCTTCCAGAGGAGTTCCTAAAGGATCTTCCGGAGGGATTCCTCAAGGAACTTCCGGAGGAATTCCTCAAGGAACTTCCGGAGGAATTCCTCAAGGAAGATTCCGGAGCAATTTCTTAAAGACCTTCTGGAGGAATTTCTCAATAAACTCCCAGAGGAGTTCCTAAAGAATCTTCCGGAGGAATTCCTCAAGGAACTTCCGGAGGAATTCCTTAAAGACCTTCTGGAGGAATAAACTTCCAGAGGAGTTCCTACAGGATCTTCCGGAGGAATTCCTCAAGGAACTTCCGGAGGAATTCTTCAAGGAACTTCCGGAGGAATTCCTCCAAATTAATTCCTGGAGCAACTTTCAGAGGAAATCCTGGAACAGTATTCAAAGATATTCCTAGAAGATTTCCAAAGGAATTCATCTCGAAGGGATCTCTTGGAAAAAAATATGGAGGAATACCTGAAAGATATCGCGAATGAATGCATACAAGAATTCAAGAAAGAATTATTGGAATTGAATTCTGAAACGCACGAAAGAGTTTTTGGAAGAATTTCAAAAGAAATACTGCATATTATTTAAGAAACTCATTCCGGTATTCCTCAAGAATTATATTCGGTTTTCCTCAAATATATTTTTCTGACAATTCTTAGCAGATTTTGTGAACAGGTTTCAAGGGGAATTCCCAAATTAATTTCATCCACCGACCTAATTTAGGACACAATCTGTGAGCAAACCCTGAATGAACTTATAAATATTTTCCCTAACAATTATTTTTAAAACTGAGCTAGACAACAGTTCCGGATTAATTTCAATCAAAACTACAATAACAAATATAACAAAATTCCCGGAAAAAAATTTCAACGCGCATTTTATTTGAATAACAGACAGTTTTGTTTTTCCCTTCTGCTCGTTTATTCCGCCCAGTCCCTGGGATCGAAGTAGGTTGCGCTACAAAGTGGACGCGAAAATTTTCCGTCCGTCATTTTTTTGGACAAATTATAGATTTGATTTTTTAAGTTTACCCTTCAAATACCTGTGAAGTTATCCTTTGCTGTGTTGCAGTTTCTACCCGTTCGGTCGCCAGCAGTCGAATCACGAGACGACATCGATCGATTGAGAACATTCGTTCCTGGGGACTCTTGTGCTGTCCTGCCAATATGGTCAGCCATTCAGTTGCACGTGAGTTGAGTGATGTTGGGGTTTGATGAGGTAGGTACATATAGAGAAAATATCTATTTGGGCAACACCTTTGTTCCCGCGCCTAATCAAGTCACCAGTCACATTTCTACCCAATAATTTAAATATGCTGATACGTGTGACAGAGAAGTAAGGATTCGTACGGGAATGTGAGTGCTATACAAATATTGCCTGATTTTCTCAAAATTGCACGCGGCGAACCCCTCATGAAATGTACCGCCGCGCTTTCTGCACCCCGTTTACTTGATTCTTATGGGTGAATAGCATTGCGGTGTATCGTTTGGCGCGGCCGTACCTTTCGACAGTCATTCGCCGCGTGAAGTTTTGTGCAAGTACCCATTTGGGAACACTACAAACGCCGCGCAGTGTATCATATCCAGAAAATCTGACAATAGATCTTTCCACTTCCGTTCTTCGCATTCCAATGAGGTAAGTTTTCCGTATCAGAGCAAAGGCTAGTTTTGTTGTTAAATTGTATTTCAATTTCTACTACGGTGGACCAGAAGTAGTTCAGTTTCAGCGTACATGACTTTTTCACAATTAATTATTGCTACGTATTGGTAGGATGAAAGGAACAAACAATAATTGAACAGTAGCTGCACACTGCTTCTGGATGAAACAATCAGCGTTTACGAGATACGCAGGTTGTGATGGAACATAAATATGTCATATTGTTAATCAAAAATAAACTTCAAATGTATTGCATATTTTTCCATCTGTCAAAATTTTGTATTCCTCCATTGAAAGTATATTTTTTGGTTGAAATCTTCGTTTATTGATACAGCAAAAAGTCTTCTTTTTTATTGTCTTTATTAAGGAGACTTTTAGCCCTGGACTGGCTCGTCTCCAGAGCAAAAAGTTTTGAAAAATCAACGACGTGTAAAATTGCAGCTATTCCCGAAATCAAGTTTTAACTATGACTGATACTAGTACTTGTCAAAAACCTTTCAATTTAATTTGAACACCTTCAAAACGTTATGCAGATTGTTATAATTAATAGATTTTATGGTTTTGTTCTTTTAATAGCATAATATAAGAAAACACTAATGCTATTAAGGGGAATGACGGCTTTGGCAGGTTTTGTTCTGTTGTTGGCAGGGGGTTTTTCATGACTGACTACGCTCAAATTTGGCCTAAACATTCTTTGCATATCAAAGAATGTTGTGGCCATATTTCATAAAATTTGCTCGACAAAGACAACCCTGACAATGGTAGAGCAGAGCCTGCCGGGGCCGTCTTCCCCCCTAGATGTTAAGAATTTTACTGTAAAAATCTTTTGGGCGAAATAACCTTATAAATACAAACAAATTTAATTCATCTGTAGGCACTTCATTTATTATTCTGATAGATTTGTGAAGAATAACCGATTTAGCCAAAGATAAAAGTTAAAAAATTTAATTGTCATGCAATATATTTTTTTACAATATGTACCTTCATTTCTGATTATTATACATTTGAAGTTGATTATAAGGTAAGGCCGAAGTAATCTGTGCATTATGTTAAGTCCGCTCGCATCATACGGATGCTTCAATGCAGAAAAAAACAAATTTGACGAGTTCTTAACATATAAGATATTCATTGAATTTACAATATTCATATTTGTGTTTATTTTCAATATATTCATTCTATTCAAAGTTTTCACCAGTTATTCAATTATTTTTATTTTTAGGTTGTTAAGGTTGACTTTATTTGACAATGATTACATCAATTTGTATTCCGCGTGGCAAACATATTGAACATTTTTTTTCCAGAAGACAGCGATCTGGTTATAGGAGTTGATAACTAATTTAATTATTGGGACATATGATTAAATAAGCAAAGTGTATATATTGAAATTCGCGTCCATGAGAATAGTGTATCGTTTTATACTAGTATGTTCTAAATATTTCCACAGAAAATTGATTTGTCAAAATAATTCGAAATACGTGAGTTCCCAAGAAGGTCGAAGCTGTTTTCCACTGGATTCTGGAGAATTGCAGCTAGATCTGAGGCCAGCCAGGAGGGATCATATCTGTAGAGGATGGAAACGAGGCTGGAATTTGAATGCTATTTAACTTCAATCTGGAATGAACTTCAATCAACTGCAGATATGGTGAGTCCGTTCCATGATTGCAATATATAAAATCGACTTAACTAAATACGCGCTAGGATCATATATATGTATTAATGACATACATCATTGATATGAATATTTCTCGGGTACTTGTTCGGGGGGACGTGTGTGGTTTTGTGGACGGGGGTTCAGGCGGCGATTTGTCCGGTCTGAAGGCACTCCTACGCGGGCCATCACTACATACAGGTAGCGGAAGCCTTCGGCTGCCTGTTGCTGGTTTTGGATTGCGTGGAAGTGTTATGAGATTGGACGGAACGACGTTTGAGTCTTTGTTTGCAGAATCTCGTGCGTCCTTTTGGATGGGCACCTTACTATTAGCAAAGAAATTAGTATGATTTCATCGATTTGAAAAAATATTGACAATTTAGACAAAAAATATTGACAATTTTGGACATTATTTTGTGATTCGGTTATGGGCACCCTTGAAAACTTAGCTAAAAATATGAAGCATGAATAAAAACCACCCAGATTTAAAGACAAGGAGTAGTTTATTCATTCTAATAGCCATTGATTATGCCTCCCTCGGTGCATTAGGGAGAATGTTCAAAAAATCACATAAAAAGGGCTAAATTAACCCTTTAGGTAAAAGGGTTTCAATTTTTCATTGATTTACGTTTTATTGGTATGCATCTCAGTAAAAAAATCCTAATTAATCACCCTAGCGGTAATAGTGCCTTTCCCGTTCATTACAAAAAATCATGTTTTGCCCATAAATTTTGATCCCATAGTCCGATCTGCCAAATTTTCAATAGAAAACACTGGGACAGGATTCCCCATCGACTTGTTGCAAGGAAATCGGTCAATGCTTTGTTCCAAAAAGTGTGTGTATAATAATTAGACATGCCCAACGAACAAAAATATGAAATAAACTCATTTTTTTCAATCAATTATGTCTAAATAATTATAAAAACTGCTTAAAAACGTTATTAAAAATAAGGGCAACTGAAACGATATTGAATGATTTACCAATGAAATGAGGGTGCCCATAACCGAACCAATAAGGGCACCCACAACCGAATTTCGCAGCCTTTTTGGAATTTGAAGAAAAAATTGCGCTAAAATTTTGATGGCAATCATCATTGAGCTTGAGGCTCAGAACAGATTAAATTTACTGTATAAATACGCATTAGAATTCACTTTAGAAACAAATCATTTCAATTTATGACACTTTGAAAAAGATCAAAAAAAATGTTCGTGTAGTTTTTCTTGTACAAAAAATTGATTTGTTTCTAGTTCAAAGTAGAGATGCCCATCCGATTTGATATTGTGCACAAAACATCATGCTACTATAGCAAACAAATGACGGTTGTCAGACTGACAGCATCTCTTATCTGTCAAAAGATACATAGTGGTGCCCATAACCGAACGGTGCCCACAACCGAACCTCCTCCCCTAGTGATTCTCCAGTAAGCAGAGCAGCCGGCCGGTCATTGAAATTTAGTTTTGCTTTGTGCGGAAAGCAAAACGATCGGCCGGTCACCGGAATATAGCTCTGCATTGTGCGGGTGAGTAAATTATTCAGAAAGTTAATATTTATTTCTTGTCCAGTCGTGTTTCTCCAATAAGCAGAGCGATCGGCCGGTTGTCGAAATTTTGTTTTACTTTGTGCGGAAAGTAAAACGATCGGCCGATCACCGAAATTTTGTTCTGCATTGTGCGGGCGAGTAAGTTAATCAGAAAGTGAAAATTAACTTCGCATCCAGTTGTGTAGTGCGGTCGGTCGTTCGTTCGATTGTTTTTTTTTTTGTTTCAAATCAAATTACACGCTATACACGGCAGACCGTTTACCAAAACGAACCCTGCCACACTCCCTGCCCCATATATCCAATATCCCAGTGATTTCTCGTGGAAGTGCAGATGACTCGTCGGCTTCTATCAAAGCGAGTATCACGTCAACAATTTCCTACCTCTTCCTCAATTGATCTGCATTCGGACACGGCCGGCGCTGGTATTGCTTATTTTTGGGTGACCAGTTCTTACACATTGAGGATGATGTTAGTCCCAAACTTCATCTGTTGGTTCTCTGTGTAATTACAGCTGACCTGGCAATAACAGAGTAGCAACCGTGGGCGGTCAATCATGCTCATGCTCATGCTCTGCTCGTTTATTCCGCCCAGTCCCACCCACTCACATGGTTTTGACAGTTGAAGTACAGTTGTATTGGTGAACCCGGTGCGAAACCGTGAAACAACACAGTGCGAACCCGACAGCTTTGGGGTTGGAACTAGTGCGAACCTAGTTCCAACCTGAGCGAATAAAAAAACACTTTGACAGCACTTAGGTTGGAACTTTTTAAAAACGAATTCGACATAAGTTTCAAAATTTAGAAGTTCTGTTTCAACTATACCATTTTCAGTTCAAAATTTAAAGCTACTACTGCTATACCATTTGACAAAATGTTGGAGAAATGCTATTCCGATGTAATTGAGCAAAGAGGCACATTCTGATGCCTTCCAATGGCAAAAACGCAATTCTCACACTTTACGGTGAATTTCGAATGGTAACCTTATGTTGAGGAAAATTTTATCTATGCTTTCGGTGGTAGTTTTGGGCCATTTTGCACAATACATTTGACCTTCTTTATAAATTACGATTTTAAAGCCTTTAGTTTTTTTTGTGATTCCCAAATGTAATAGATGCCATGAATCTGACACTATTGCATCTTCAACCACGTTTATTGGCAAACGAAGCAATGGTGATTCGACAAAAATCTTTCTGAGTTTACAATTCTCTCGCATTTAGTAAACCTGATGATACCCTCTGAAATCCTTCGAGATCCTTAATTTGTTCGTTTAGGAGCCGCATTTGCTGGATAAACATTTACACGCAGAACATTCAAACATTCTCCAACAATAGTACACTTCAAACACCCGTGAAATGAAGTCCACTGTTCCTGCAATTCAATAACAATAGATATCAACAAAAGATTGAAAAGTTAAATAAAACTAATAGAACCTTTAATTAAGCCCTTGCGGGGGAGTAGTATTTGAATTCCCTGACTTTTATTACAGTCAAGAGATTTTTGATGATGAGAATTCCCGATAGCAAAATTTATTCCATCTCGTCGGCAAATGGTTTCAGATATTCCTCCACATAACTCGGTTCAGTTTTTCCGTCAAACATACCGATGCTGATTGGCTTCATTTCTGTGTGTTCGAATATGTTGCATAAAACCGGCCAAACCTGATCGGTACCATGATTAATAAGCGGTAACCCATCAATGTTTATATTAAGGCTGATGATTCGAGGCTGGTCGAGATCATGAAAAGCTTAACGAAGACATTCGCCTGTGAAATACAGAAAATAAGGCATTTGAGTTTTGCGTAATTACAAAGATACTATTTATCAGGCATTTTACCTAACACTTGGTGCCAGTATTGGCCAGCCCCGATTGTTAAGAAAATTATTTTGAGCTTTTTAGTGGATTGTACAAACTCGTCTTATGCCAAGTGCAGCTCCGATTTCCAATTGAATTGGTTCATTTCTAGGGGTTCCTAATAATTTATGCGGTTCCGGTCCGGTCAATCGTAGATAGCCGACTGAGCAAAGGTTTCAAAGCTGAGTGTGAAATGTTGTGTTCTAGACTCCCTTTTCTGAATAAAACTGGCTAAGCTATCGGTTACATCTGTGTCTTCCACCTCCGAATCAGATAACCCAGCAGGGCTATAATCCATCGACGTTTCAAAGATCTCTGGATTACTAGCACTGTTCAAATCGAGGTCGAAATCATCATCATTAATTGCTATCCCCTGATTGCACCATATTGGTTGTCTGCAGTCGTCATAATCACATTAAGGTTCCCCCAAACACACGCGACGCGACAGTCGCGACGCGATTCTATCGCTAGGCGACAGCAATTCAGTCGCAGTTGGTATGGTAAGGAAGCGTTAATAGAACATTGCCTGCAGCGACCCAACGATAAAATGGCTTAGGTCTGGGGAATCCTTTACCCTTCAATTGAACTAATCCGAAATTCGCTAGTCGTCGGATTGCCGCTGATCGATGGCACGTTAGTGTCTATCACTGAACGCTCATATTTCGCCAACTTTAGCCTGCAACTTCCACTTTTAAGGACCTTTTGTTTCCAAATTTCGCTTCCATCTTTTGTTAACTTTTATGTTGTTGAAATTTACTTTATTTGAGAATTCTCATTTGTTATTCACCTCGGAGCTTTAAACTAGCATTTGCAATCATCAGACTCGGCTTGCTAATACTGCACATTGATTGGTCCAGGTAGCAGACAAACTGGTTTGTTTTCAAGCCGAAAATAGCAGAGATAGAAAAAAAAAACAGATTAATCCACCTAGCGTTGGTGGTGCCTTTCTCGCATTTAGTTAAGACACCAACCTTATATATGGGGTTTATATGGTCCGATGTACCATTTTCTTCATAACTTTTAAACGCAATGACCGATCGTTATAAAATTCAATAGTGATCAACAAGGTTTTGTCCCCTGTCGAATGAAACTTGTTGCGAGAAAATCGGTTAAGGATTTCTATACGAAAAGTTGTCTAATGTTTTTATAGCTTTTGTGCACACACATACACACACACATACACACACACATACACACGAACAGACAGACATGTGCTCAGCTCGTCGAGCTGAGTCGATTGGTATATAATACTATGGGTCACAGAGGCTTCTATAAAAAGTTCGTTTTCGGAGTGAAATGATAGCCTTTCGGTACAACTTAGTTGTACGAGAAAGGCAAAACTTTGTTGTACAAAGTTGTTCCTAACGGAAAGGGGTTTAATAGGGTTTTCATAAAAATTAAGGTGGGCCACATTAAAAAAAAATAAAAAAAACCTTTTTAATTGTTTCAGAAATACGGTTATACAATGTTCCGCGAAGTTGTTTTTCAGCCTGTTTCCAAGAATTTTGTAAGAAAAATATTTCTCTAGCTCCTAAATTGACCGATTTAGAGCAATTTTCACAAATTTGCTTAGGGTGACTCTTGAAGAAGCAGTCATGCGGATTATGCGGATCAGTGCGGTTGGCTATCGGACTCTGCTTTTTGTGCGGTGTTTCGCACAAAAAGTAGAACAATGGAGCCAGACCAGTGACCGCGGTCGAAACAAATGTAACAAAAATGCGTAATAGACGTACACACGGTCAAGCAGTTTGACCAACATTGACTCCACCTCTCGTTTGTTCAAACATTCATCAAGTTTTACCAACAGCGGCACGAACAATCAATTTATTCGACCAACAATATCACACACGAGCCGTTAACTGTCACAAAGCAGCAACCGAAGCGTTTTCTTGGGGGCGGAGTCAATGTTCGTCAAACTGATGTGTACGTTGCATAAACGGTTTGATTTTGGTTTGAGTTGTCGGGGGTGGAGTCAAGGTTCGCCGAACATGTTTGAGCACTTGTAGTAAAGTTGCACAAACCCCCATATATTTTTTGATGGTTGGTGCTCAAGTTGTCGCTTCGATCGTTCGTGTGTGATCTTGTTGGTCGAATAAATTGATTGTTCGTGCCGCTGTTGGTAAAACTCGATGGATGTTTAAATAAACGAGAGGTGGAGTCAATGTTGGTCAAACTGCTTGACCGTGTGTACGTTTCATTACCTATGATTTTCAAAAATATTAAAGTACATAGCTTTTTTGTGAAGGTATGTCCTTCTTAGGTCTTCTTAGTGCATGGTGTATAAAAAGTGATGCAGATAGGGGCATGTTTGTGCAGGCATGAGACAATCAATTGTTATCAATGCCAATGCCCTTGCTAGTAATGCAATCATCGCAATGTAATTGCACAAACATGTTTATATTAAAAAACGACTTTGGAAAAATGTTGAGCTTTTTTTTTCAAACTGAAAACTAATAAGGCCGTTACACATAGAGGCCTGAATAAGAGAAACGCGGATAGGTATGTGCCGCCAATCGAACCGTCAAAAAACAGCATCCAATCCAGCAGGAGACCTGTCAAGCAGCCAAAATGTTGGCTCAAATACTGAAAACGGCTAAATTTGATTTTATGCCGTTTTTAAATAAACAAATTTGAATGCATTTTACATTAGTTTGCAATAATATATGCAAGTCATTTATAGATTATGAAATTAAATTGCATTGTTTATTGGATTCTATTGTCATGTGATGTGGACACATTAAATAGCGGATTGTGAGATTTTATCTACATAAACCATTTCTTCCTTTTCATATGTTGCTCTTTGATGAAGAAGATTGAATGCAGTGTTGGCAGAGTCATATTTTCTATCCGCGTTTCTCTTATTCAGGCCTCTAGTAATGATGCCTTTTTTGGATCCGAATTGCCTACATTTGGGTTTTGAAGCATTTGATGAAATATTTCAATAGAAGAAACCCTAGGGGAGCATCCTCTTTTCCGTTCCGCTATTTAATGTGTCCTACTCACATGACAATAGAATCCAATAAACAATGCAATTTAATTTCATAATCTATCTATAAATGACTTGCATATATTATTGCAAACTAATGTAAAATGCATTCAAATTTGTTTATTTAAAAACGGCATAAAATCAAATATGGCCGGCGGAGACGAGCCAGCCTCGGGCTGCAAGTTAGGAGACTTAAAGACAAAAAAAAAAAAGCCGTAGCCGTTTTCAGTATTTGAGCCAACATTTTGGCTGCTTGACAGGTCTCCTGCTGAATTGGCTGCTGTTTCTTAAGATACGCTATTTTTGTTCGAAACCAGTAACATTAGTAATCAAATGATTTTTCTAAAAATATTCATGCATGATGGCACTAAAATCCTCAATGAACTAAACTGCCTTACGTATAGTTTACGTTGGGCGGTTGTGTCTTGTACATAACGCTTCTGATTTTTTCAATCTGGTATTTCGAAAAATTTCGTTTCAGGTGGTTCGAAACGAAATTCCGCGGAATTTCGCGGAATTTGGGCATGGCGAAATCTGATTTCCTCATTTCGTTTCGTTTCGTGAAATTACAAAAATTTCGCTAGAGAAAAACAGCTTCTCACGAAATTTAACGGAATTCCGCGGAATTTCGAAACAAATTTAAACTTAAACCATACTTTATTTTATCAAAAATTTTGGCTGCGCCGCTGAACTATATCATAAAACTATTTTTAAAACTTTTTGTTATACAATTTTTTCTATTAACGCTTACTTCTTCTTCTTCAATGGTCCTACATTCCAACTGGAACTTGATCTGCTTTTCAACTTAGTATCTATTCTATTAGCAGTGTGTGCGCCGGTTAAAATACCGTCGGCGGCGGCGTTTGTCAGAATTTTGGCCGGCGGCGGCGGCGTTTTAGGCGTCACACCGGAAGCCATTTTAGCCAACGGCGGCGGCAGCGTGAATCGGCGTGGCAATTTTTTATTACAATCATCCGGAGTTTTCACGGAAAATTCATCAGAGTTTTCACGGAAAAATGTTCGGATACTGCATAGGAAATTTAATAGAATTTGCATATTTTTTTTTCAATTGCTACACGGAGAAAAATGTGTTAGAATCAACCATATGGATTCTGCAACAATAAAAATATTTATTGTTGATACAACCACAAATAGGATTGAATCAACAATACGGTCCATACGCGATAGTTCACTGGTTTGTTTCTTGAATTATACCAACAGACTAGATACAGTCTAGTTGATTCAACTCTCGTATATATTTGTTTCAACCATGCTTCCCAGCTATCACTCTCAAATAATCAGGGATCGTAATGCTCACTCATTCTCACTAGCAGATGATGCTCACTGACGCAGATTTTCACCGAAAAATCATTCTGCGGCAAAGACAAAAAGGCCTGATAGAACTGTTTGTCCCTCACTGTTCGATCCGCAAAAAGTTGATTTGCTTGTTTTCTCACTTCTTTTATCTTTTTCGTGCCTTCACCATTGCAGACAAGGGTAGCCTTTATGTAACAAATACCTATCCCAACAAGCAGTCGTGGAGGTATGGCTAAAGTAAGCGCATCCCAGTGCTATTTTTGTTGGTGTTCTAGGTTCTAATCCCATTGCGGCTTTAATTTTTTTCATAAGCGCACACTGAAAATTATCGTGAAAAATGAATGAGGCGTAAGAATGATGAAATGATCAAAAAATGTCATCAATGATTTAAAGAAAAAAGAACGAGTGAAATGTTTCTCGCCACAGACTGCCAAAAAAGATTCTCCTTCGACTTGTTTTGACTCACCGAAACGAAAAGTGCGAACCTTGCAAATAATACATCAGAACAACAATATTCATGGTTGTTTTTACTTACGAAACTTCTGTGAAACAACTTTATCGAAAATATGATGACATCATATTGTGTGTGCTTCGTGGCCGTGCGGTTAGCGACGTCAGTCGTCTAGACACATGTTCTATGGAGTGTGGGTTCGATCGCCTCGGTAAAAAGGAAACTTTTCGTGGTGGAAAAATTCTCCACTGGCTCACTAAGTGTTATGTGTCCGTTGTCTAAGTGTTCAGTCTGTACGACCTCTGGTGGAAGACGGTTTTCCTGTTGTTTTTTGCCTTTCTCGTACAACAAAGCTGGGCCGAAAGGCTATAGGACTACTCCAAAAAACACCTTTTGATAGAAGGCCCGGAGACCCATAGTGTTATATACCGATCGACTTAGTTCGACGAATCAAGGTGATGTCTGTATGTGCGTATGTATGTGTGTGTGTATGTGTGTATGTGTACAAATTTTGTAGACACACTTTTTGGAACTTAGCATTACCCGATTTACTCGCAACAAGTTGCATTCGACGGGGAATGTGGTCCCATTGCTTGCTATTGAAAATTGGCCCGATCTGACATTGAATTTCCCCCCTTGGAAAAAAATGTTAAAATCGAAAAAAAAAATTTTTGTTCTAGTATGGTAGAAATGCATAGTAACTAATGCAAAAACATGCAAAATGAGGGAAAATATGCGTTCTATTCCCCTAAAGTGCTTTTTTGACCTTTCTTATGTGATTTTTTCAGTACATTTTACGATGCACGAGAAAGGCATCATCGCTGCTTGGTGGATTAATCTGGGTTTTTATCAACAAAACAGGAAAAAATGACTACAAGCGAATCGAGTTATCTTTATGGCGAGAGAGAGTCATCTACCGTATATCATAAGTCATAAGAACGAAATATTTATTGTTTAAGTCTTACGATGCAGGATTGAAAAAACAATGCAGTTCATTTGAATAAAGCAGTGAATCAGTGTTGAAACAACAAATTTGAAGATTGAATCAACAATATTCTCGTTGTTTGAAGCAACAAAGGAACAGTTGTTTCAACCGTACAGTATTCTTCCGCGTGATATATAATTTCCACTAAACCTTTTTAGAATTTAAACATTCAATTATAATTATTTTACGAAAAGCTCTTTTGTTTTTCGGAATTTTGAATTCTTTGAATTTCAACGGGATATTCTTTGTTTTGCTCATAGGAAATTCTTTGAAAATTTTTCAGAAAATTACAAAAAAATGGAAAGGGTCGTTTGGCCGAAAATCATTCGACGGAAAGACATTTCGTGCGAAACGGTCATACATGGCGAGCGGTTTGACCAAAAATTTCATTTGGCCGAAGCGACAATCGGCCGAAAAAAAAACGTTATCTCTAACTGGTTGTTGGCTGAAGTTGTGGTTTGGCCGAATGAGTCAACAGGCCAAAAAAGCCGTTTGGTCGTATTGGTCGTTTGACAGAAAGGGCCATTTGACCGAATGGATCATACGACTAAATGGCCTAAATGGCCAAATGACGTTTTCGGCAAACGGTATTTTCGGTCAAATGACTTATTTTGCCAAACGACTGTTTCGGCCAAATGACTAAACGATATTTTCGGTCATTTGTTTATTTGTTTATTTGTTTATTTATTAAAATAATTCAACTGACAATGAATGTCTAAATGAATATTAGTTAAACTAATTGGTTACGGTCAGCGGTACGGAAAAAGTCTAGTAACCGATGACGAAACACGTCAACTGATGAATTAAAGTCAAAAATATCGAAGAATTCGTTGAAGCGGCGACTGATGAATCGAATTGGTTCGTGTAGTGCATAGTTGCTAGTCTGTGGTTCTAGAAGCAAAAATAGACGTTGACGAAGAGGTCTTTCAGGTGCATATAGATTTAACTGCGACAGTAGTGCTGGACAATCGATGTGACCCGTGAGCAGCTTCCCAGCAAACGCAGCTTGAGCGGCAATCCGTCTAAACTCTAGTGGTTCGATGCTAATCAACCGGCACCGCTCCTCGTACGGTGGCAAGTTCGTCGGATCACGCCACCTTAGGGATCGAAGAGCGTATCTTAGAAACTTCCGTTGAACGGCTTCGATCCTAGCGATCCATGTGGTCTGGAAAGGGCACCAAACAACAGCGGATGATTCCAGTATTGATCGCACAAGGGAACAGTACAGTGATCTAAAGCATAACGGATCATGGAATTCACTGGCAATTTTGAAAATAAAACCCAATTGACGATTAGCTCGGGCTACAATGTCATCGTAGTGAGGTCTGTAGGTAAGTCCGCTATCCAGGATAACGCCAAGATCCTTAATGTGCTGAACGCGAGTGAGCGATCGTCCAGACAGGACATAGTCGAAGATGATTGGTGCGTTTTTCCGGTGATATGAAATGATGTTGCATTTTTCAATACTTAAGTCCATGAGATTTCTTGAGCACCAGTCCGCAAAAATATACAACATATTTTGCAGTTCGTTGCAGTCTGTCAAGTTTTTTATAACGTAATAGATTTTTGAATCGTCTGCGTAGAAGAGGCGGCAGCATTGTGACAACAGCATGAAAATATCATTAATAAAGATCGAGAACAGTAGCGGGCCCAGATTGCTGCCTTGAGGTACTCCCGATTTGTTTGCGAAAACTTCTGATTCTGATGTGCCAATTTTCACACGCATCGAACGATTCTGCAAATATGACCCAAACCAATCGGTAGCCGTTGATGAGACGCCGAGTAACATCAGCTTAGCAAGTAGAATTTCATGGTCCACAGTATCGAAAGCGGCTTTCAGATCCATATATGCTGCATCAACCTGCCATCCGGAATCCAAACAACGCAGGCAGCTGGACGTAAATTGAACCAAGTTCGTAGTAACTGACCGCTTCGGATAAAAACCGTGTTGATCGAAATCAATGTAGTTTTTAAAACACGCAAATAAAGCGTCATGCATGATAATTTCAAACAACTTCGAACAGGCAGGCAGAGATGTGATTCCGCGGTAATTGAGAATGTTCCGCTTATCTCCCTTTTTGTGCACCGGAAATATATACGAATGTTTCCAGTGCGAAGGAAACTCGCTTTGCAGTGCCGAAAGCTGGAAAATTCTCGCAAGTGGGCGGCAGAGATTTACAGCACAACGTTTCAAAACTGATGATGGAATCCCATCTGGCCCGGTTGTGAAGGAGAGCTTCAGTTTGCGCCAGTCATATATCCATTTCGTTAAATGACATTTTCGGCCAGATGAGTCTAATGATTTGTTTGGCCAAACACCTTTTGGCTAAATGGCCCTTTCTGTCGTTTGGTCGAAAGTCATTCGGCGAAAAACCATTTGTTCGAATGTCGCTTGGCCAACATACACTGTAAGCCGAGTTCCATTTGGCGGAATTATGTAAACGTTCGTCCGAAACGGTTGTTGGGTCGAAAATGGTTTGACCGAAAATGTTATTTGGCCAAGCAACCCTGTAGACTGAAACTGCCATTTGGTCGAAATAATTGTTTGGCCGAAAATGACGTTTTGCCGAATAAATCATTTAGCCGAATTGGCCTTTCTGCGAAACACTCCGACACTTTAGGCAAGATGTTCATTTCGGCCAAATTGTTCTTTCTATCAAACGACCATTTCGGCCAATTGAGCTATTCGGATTATTTTAGCCAAAGAAACTGTTCGGCTGAACGACATTTTCGACAGTATGTACCTTTCGATCAAACGACAAACATCAAACGACATTTTCGGCGAAATAAGTTTAGGCTAGATGGGTTTTAGCTAAATGGTTTATTCGGTCAAATGCCACATTAGGCCAAACAACATTTGGCTTTTGGCCAAAATTTCTTTCTGTCAACAACCCTTCTTCTCTAACTCTCCTGACACGAATGCACCTTTCTGGTGTAAAATGTCATTAATAAACAAACAAACAAATATTCTTCAACTCCATTTCAACGAGAAATTCTTTGGATTTCAACGGAAATCTTAAAACACGGAGAAAAAAGTTAAAAAAAAAACAAGTAATGCTTCAGAATTTGCACTCGAAGTTCTTCTTAGTTTTTTCAAGGAAATCATTGGTATTTTCAAGAAAATTTCAGTGGAGTTTCAACGTGATGAGTTAGGGATATCTATCGGATTTCTTCGAATTTCAGTCGGCGTGGAAAATCATAGTCCAGCGGCGTGCCAAAAACTGTCAGCATTGGCGGCGCACACCTCTAATTAGCACTTCCTCAGTTATTAATTGAAAACTTTTCTATGTCCGCCATTGCATGAGTATGTATCTTGTGTGGCAAGACAATGGATACACTATGTCCAGGGTGTCGAGAAAGTTTCCAACCCGAAAACATCTTTGACCAGACCGAGAATCGAGCTCGCCATCTCCGGATTGGCAATCCTACGCCTTTCCTCGAATAGCTATTTGAGATGCTTACTACATAACCCCGTTCTGAGTCGTCAAATACGTATTTAGTTTTCTTCTATAAAACGTCTTCAGTATTTTGTTAGAAATATCTAACAGAAAACGAAAAGTATCTTAAACTATTCTATCCTATTTGTGTAAATGTAACCAGATATGAATCAGATCAGTATAACTTTGTCAAAGATGCAAAGTCGTGTCGTGGATTCCAAGGGCCCTTTTGAAGTCATTTTTCAGCACCTCTTATTAATAACCGATTTCTTCGCCTCCACTTCGGCCTCAAACCAGGTTTAAGGACAGATTACACCCAGTAGATTACAGTAGAGGTGTAGATTACACCCAGTTCTTTTTTGACACGGTTGGTCTTTACTCGAAAACGACCTTCAGCGTCAATGAAACTATGAGTTGACCCTATGAAAAAAATCAAAAAAATTAAAGAAAATTCAGGTGAAATTAGGTTTTTAACGAAATTTGAAACGAAAAATCTAACAATTTCTATATTTTTATATACTTACTAATATAAAACTAAACTGATTCGGGAGCACACACTCCACGATGTATTCACGGTGTCTTTTTTTAATAACTTTATTTCAAAAAATTCGGCATGTCTGAAATTTTGCCACATGACAGAGGAGGCATATACCTTTCATTTGCGACCGGGATGTAAATAATCTGTCGGGGGGTCTAGTACAACTTTTTTTAAGTTAGATGATCGTGTTTCATAGCGAAAACATGTACCATTCCCAAATTGTTCTTTGAATCATTCGGAATTAGAAGCATGAACGCATGAGTATAAATAAAAAACATCCAAAAAGAAGTAAGGTACCCCGGGGCAAGTGAAAATACGGGGTAAGTGGGTACTATGGCTGCCGATTAATCGGTGAACGTTTTTAATGTTAACAATGTTCTAGAAAGATGAAGCAGAATTATCAACGAATTCGCCTGACACAAAAAAAATTGGAATCAAAACCATTTGCGGCACCATACTAATGGTATTGTTTAATCATGACTTTAAACTACCGGCAAAATCTATTACTTTTATTTTAATTCAATGGATTTCCAAAAAAATAGTCGTTTCTAAATTCATCATTGATGTGGAAATTGAATATTTTGAGCAATTAAATAATTGTGTGACATCAAAAACTATTTAAAAGTTTTGATTAAAGCCAAATTCTGCAATTTTCACTTTCCCTTTATTTTTAACATACATGGGGCAAGTGGGACATATTTGAACAACATTTTCGATAGAGCCATTTTAACTGTTTTTAGATTGTTGTCTAGTGAAGAATAACTTCGACACTCATATATCATATGGATCTGAATCAAATGCAGTTGATATCGTTGGTTTAGTTGTTAAGAAGTAATGTACAGTTGATTTACCAAATGCGTATTTTACTTTTTGAAAATTATCTCCCTCATGGAAAAGAACAATGGTTATAACTATGCATTTTTTTCCGTTTACAGTGCAAACAATCTATTTATCCTACAATAGATCAACAGGTTTTGTCTTGTGTTTTGTGATTTTTAAACTTCGCATCAGATTAACAGATTTTCAGATAAATAAAGTGCTTAAGACATAAATTGGCCATTTCGTTCTATTACAAATTTACAACACCGCCTGAATAAAAACGTTCCTTTTGAAGTTCTAATTTATGTAATAATTTATGTTAAACAGAGAAACATTCATTCGAAAAGTGAACAAAGATTTGCTTATCTCTTCCATCTAGCACATTTGGTTAGAAAGTAAGCTAATGTAAAACCAGACAACAGACAATTAAACAGTAAACTGGCTCTTGTCTTGTTTTTATATCTGCTAACATTGTAATCCCTTTTTTGCCAAAAACAAAAGTCTGACAAGCAATAAAACTCCAACCATGATATGAAAAACTACGACTCAGAAATTACATGAACATTATATCTACATTCTTCAAATTAGCTTCGTTCGACAGTATAGAGCAGAACAGGTCCCACTTGCCCCGTTTGAAGGGGTAAGAGGGTCCCACAGGTAAATTTATTTATGTCACTATCAATATTTTTGTAATTGAATAAATGGCTTACAACACGTCTCTACTTCAACAACGGAAGCATATAAAGATGTATCCGTGGTTAATGTCCTGAAATACCCTGTTTTCTAAGTATGCGTTAGCAATTTTGCTGAACTAGCGTTTTTTTAGGTCCCACTTGCCCCGGGGTACCTTAAAAGCGCAGCAAAAAAAAGCCGTTTTGTAAATTGGAAAAATAATTTTTCCTTATCCAGCACATAAATTCTACTACATTTGTTTCAAAACTGAATAGAAAATAACTCAAGTATCATTAAAACAACTGAACTTATTATTTATCAGCCGCTAAGCAATCTACCTACAATATTTTCCATGTGATTTAAGCACGAGTTTGGACGCCAATGGTCATCCAAAAATCACGTGGATACATTTTTGTGATATACGATACCGCTTACTTTTCCTCCGAGATCTATTGTTTCCATAACTTTGTACGGACTAAGATCTCCAGCGAGACTCCTCTCTCCTGTTCCCCCTCACTCTACCCCCCTTTCACCCTATAATCCTCACCAAAAGACCTCGTGGTTTATGGACGACCATTCATAAATCACGTCACAAAACATATTCCAGACTCATTTCATTTTGTAATTTGTTCTCAGATGTAAATGCAAAAATATATGATTTAACCCCCCTCCTCCTCCTTTCCCATCACCCTTTCTTATTTTTTAGTGGGTACGGTTTTACTATTTCTCCTTAACAATTATAAATTTAAAATAATGCTATGCAAATTTCGGCTTTGATTACTTGAGAACTCTCATTCAAAGTTAATTTTTCATTTTAAAATTTGAACATTTTGATAAAAAAAAGTTGCACTAGACCCCCCGACGGATTATTTACATCCAGGTCGCCGTATTGCCAATGGTATATAAACGGGAACGAGGCGATTTATCACAAACTACTTCTTCTTTTATTATAACTCTATTTATCGCAAAACAGTTTTTTGACTTTGAAAAGTGCAATCGAAATTCCGTACATAATATAAAACCAATTTAATAAAAATTCCGCGGAAAAAAAAATTCGTTTCGTTTCGAATAATTTCGAATTAAATGGACCCTGATTTCGTATCGTTTCGAAGACTCGAAAGTAAATCTATATTTCGTTTCGTTTCGTTTCGAATCTACCTAGACATTTTGAATTTCGTTTCGTTTCGTTTCGTTAGGAAAAAGTGTGTTATCGCATACCCATAGCAACAAAAGATGGTATTTTGATGCAAAGGAATGGTTCGATTGGTTCGGTTCGTAATCGATCGTATTTTCACTTGACAGCCAATCGGAAGAATCGAGAAGTAAAAATTTCTGGATCGAATCATTAAGTGAAAATCACAATTTTTGCTCTATGCGCAGTAGAAGATGGTAGAAGCAAATCACTCGGTGCGCGTTCGCTCGTATTTTTGCTTAACGAGAACATATTAGGAGTGAAAACGAGACATTTCTAGTTCTATTAGGCTCGATTGACAATATACGCGCCAGACCGTCCGAAAGAATAACGAAATGATAAATCATAATTTCCGCTTCGATCAGCTGCAAGTAAATTGGAGCGCGATTGATCGTGTTTCATTTGACGCGCCAACATGTGCATAAGAATGGCTAAGCGAGAAAAAGCAATGATTGCTTTGATTACCGGGAATATGATTAGTGCACAGAAAGCAGGATGAAAATACCGAAAATTGGTGGGATAATTCAAAAATATGTATTTACACGTAATGGTTATCTTAATAAAAAAAAACAACTCAATTCAACAAGTAGTGATACTGCCTTTCTCGTATTTAGCCAAGACACTAACTTTATATGGCGCTTATATGGTTCGATGTTCCATTTTCTGAATAACTTCTAAACGCAACGGTCAATCGTTACAAAATTCAATAATGATCAATTAGGCTTTGCCCTCTGTCGAATGCAACTTGTTGCGAGGAAATCGATTAAGGATTACTATATGAAAAGTTGTTTAATATATTCCTCAGCTTTTGTGCACACACATACACACGGACAGACATTTGCTCAGCTTGTCGAGCTGAGTCGATTGGTATATAACACTATGGGTCTAAGAGACTCATATGAAAAGTTCGTTTGCAGAGTGAAATGATAGCCTTTTGGTATAACTTTGTTGTACGAGAAAGGCAAATACCCACCGGATAATGAATGATACTTCCTGGGATCTTTGTGGAGAGGCAAAGGTAAACGCGGTTTTTAAATGGCAAAGAATATGCCTTCCATCAATCTCTTAAAGTAAAATCTTGTATAAAATTTCAAGATATTCAAATTTGTTATTATTATTTGTTTGTTATCGGAGAAGCAACATGTTCTTCATCTTCAAATCTCATGTCGAAGGTTTGATTGAAGATATTTGCTACAGTCTTTTTTATTTATTGTTATTTCTGAAAAAAAGGCTCTCAAAAGACTTGACTTAACACACTTAACCAAATATCGTCTCACAAACGTTAAAAAATTCTATGTTTGGGTTCACAGGAATGGTCTTTTTCCCTTCATGTCAGGAAAAATCCTGATACAACCACCCCCACCCACTGATTCCAGAAATTTCAATATATCTTCTGCGGTATGACACATCATACGGTTTTATTACTCCCGACATATTACAATCGGCCAGTCCTTTCCAATCATCAATAAACCCTTAAGCCCCCTTCAGGAGCACAAACCGGCATGGAAATTCATCCCAAACCGCAAATTCCCATCCATTTGGCCGAGCAGTATGCCCCAGAGCTCTATTTTCCACCCGTTTAACGATGCTATTTCTCGATGCAAATTGTCCACACTCGATCCCACCATCAGATTATTACAGCTTTTTTGCTGCTCAGTTCCTTTTCCCGCAGACGATGATAACGAAACCGCCACCATTCCGGCATACGTAAGGTCTAACCTTGCACATGTATGTATGAGCGGGGAATGGGATGGTGAGCCACAATGTTTAGCAGCCGAAGCTTTTCTCATTTTTCTGCTGTCACCAGTCTTTTGATGGCCTGTCCGGGCGTCGTCGTCGTCAGCAGAAGAAAGCGAAGACGGCGGCAGAAGGAAGGGTGCTTTGCATTCATACGATTTTTGTCACAATTTTTGGGTCTCCCTCTCTCTAGCCTTGATTATTATCCCACTCACAAAGATAGTTTTTATGCCTTTCGTGTATTACAAAGTTGTTCGGAAATCTGTACTTTAGAAACCAACTTTTTGCAAGAAAAAAACAAAATTCTAATAAAAGTGATACGACGATTTGTAGTAATGTTCATATGCAGGTGTTCATGTCGGTGATCAAAATAAATCGAGCGTTCTCCTCTCTTACGACACGAAGGCACTGTATTATGAACGAAAATTATGAACAGCATGATTATAGCACATGAATCGACTTTCTTATTAGTTCTGAGATAATCAATGATGAGAACATGTTTAGTTTCTCCAAAGCTATTACGATCCGGACTGGATGGATACGGTCTCAAGCTAAATAAAAGAAAAAAGAAACCAAATTTTGAGAATATCAACCAACTTTCTTACTTTTCAAAATTTGCCTTTTTTGGAGAATCACAAACAAAAGCTGATATCCACACCAGAGTCACGAAAAGCTCCCCCGAAATAGGTGCCATAGGTACGACCTTTCAGCGGCCCCACTGACTATGGTGAATCATGACCGGGCCACCGGGTAAACGCGGGGTTTATGAATTTTCATATTATCCACCCATATAGACGGTTTCCCCGGCGAAGAAGGAGGAGCCATGAGCAATCCGGTACGGTGGTGATCGACGAAAGGCCAAAGCGACAAAAGGCGCCTCCGCTGCCGAGGCTGTTCCGCTACAGCTTCATATATTATTCATAAGTCGAATTTAAATAAAGAAACCATTCTGCGAAACGGAATCCTTAAGGGTGGCGACGGCGTTTGGGGTGGACAGAAGGGGTCTTGTCTGTGGCGACGTGGGATCTATTGAGGAGAGCATGGTTCCGCGCGTATGTACAGAAGTTGGGCAAACAGCTGGGGCTTGGTGACTTTCTGAGGGAGTCTTTTAGTTGGTCGTTTTGTAGACACTTTTGCGGGATGGTGATGGCTGTGTTTAAAAAACATGGAATCTGTTATGATGGGTCATGGAACGGAGAAGAATTCATTGTGTTTTATGGAGAGCAAAATAAACGAATATGGAGGAATGAGAGGGCGCTATACGCCACGTAATTGCTTACGTTACTAGATGGCAAAATATTATGCGAAAGTTTACTGCATGGTAAAGATGTAGAAAACATGTATTCAACTTTCATGATACGTATGAAAATTATATAATCATACTTGCATACTGAAATCTCGATGCCATTTCAGATTTGAGCTTAACCACAAATCAATTTAAGTTGTGCACTAGGCTATTAAATGGGCTGCGTCCACATAGGTATTCAATTGATTGCAGCAAAAGTTTCATTTAATAGACCATTACAAGAAAGAAACTGAATTGAAAAAGCAATTAGCTGAGCAATTATTTTAGCAACTTTTTTTACAAACTGGACAATCACACGACATCAATAATAATAAGTTTTCAGTTCCTGTTAATTCCGCCGTTGCAGCATAATTTTCAAAGTTTCCACGGGAAATTCTTCTGAATGTGTAATCCAATTACGGCAATCGGTTAACCACAATGCTATTTACAGTTTTTTTCAGCTTGTTGTTTTAGCCTTTATCTGCATTTAATTTGTTATTGAACGGACGTCATTTTTCATTTTCAAGTTTAACTTGTTTTCAATAGTACGCTTGGGAAAGCCAAAGCCTTTCGTATTTACGTATATCATTCCCAGGGAAGCAAAACTCCACAAAGATATTTCTGTCAGTGTCATCAAATCAAACCACGCTATGCACACGGGCAGGACCCATTTTTCATAATCACATTACCGTTACGGGGAATACCGCTGCAAAGCACAATCGTACATCAATAATAAATATATCCCGTATTATGATAACACACGCCATCCACGCGCGTGCACCCACAAAATCACCCGAAGCATCCTCCTGTCCCAAACATTTCGAGGACGGATTATTGCACAAGAGAGCATCCTTCTCCGTGTTCGGTGTGGGTCCTCCACCTTCATAAATCACAGCCGGTGCAAAGGAGGTGTTTGCACACTGATTGGGCCACAACCGAAATTTCGCTTTTTTTTCCTCCTTTGGCGGTACCGGCAACAAAGGATGGCGATACAGCAGAACACACATACACATGACAATAGGAAACACGACCGGATTGGGCAGAAAAGAGCGGCCACGCGTTTACACGGCGCCACATGAATTAGGGATATGACGGGTGAAATATAAATCCTGCGCTCGGTAAGTGTCCTTCCACCACGTTGGCTCCATTACGGTGTTCCGCGCTGGCCTGGCTCTGAAAGTGTTTTTCCTATACGCTTCCGGGAAGTTTCACGGCTAAGTTGGGGAAAAAATCTGCTCCACTTAGAGGAGCTCTTCATAGCTGGTGGCGATGGGAAAACGAATGTGGCTCAAAGTTCGGTATAGATTACCGTGGGTTTGAGGGGAACGCTAACACCGCCGGGGCGGTCGCAATATGTCACTAATCGTTGACATGGGACCGGGATAATTAATTGAATTTGGTGCAGACATAACACAGTGACTGTTGTTACAGAAGAGGAGGATGTAGAAAACTTAGGCATTGTCATTATGGTTACAATAGTCTTGAATACTCTTTTCTTTGTGGTAAACTGTTCGATAATGCCTATTTAATCCGGAGCTGCCTATAATAAAAGACCATTAATGGGTTCTCATTATAATTATTGTTTAGCAGTAAACCGTTTGTTTAAGAAAATTAGACATATTTGGCCGAAATGGTATATTTATGAATCTTGTCCAAAAATGCATATCCTGAAAAAAATGAATCGAATATGCACAGAACATTTCTCGATTGTTTAAAAAACTACATATGTACAGTGTACTCTCACTTTGGAGAACAATTACGGAGAACTACTTTGAGTTCCCAAGAAGGAAGCTTCCCAGGGCGTTGAGTTTTGCAAATAACTATTGATCTGTATCGAAGAAATCGAAAATCATTTGTTCGCGGACTGACCATAATTCTACAAAAAGTGACTGTATGAAAACTGTAAATCACAATAAATGAAGCAACATCAGTGAAAACTAAATTATCGGTATCGTTCACAATGTGTGTATATAACTATTTCTATTTGTAGTCTAGTCAAAAAATAAATAAATTGTAGTCTAGGATAAAATTTGATTTATTAGTCATAAAAAAATGTACGGATGTACGCCAACGGTGGACGGAATTCGATTCAGTAGGTTATTGAGGTGAACAAATTGAAAATACGCGGATAAATAACGCGATCTAAATTTGGTTTTTTTTTCGTCGTGGAACAGCGAAAGAAAAAAAATAGTGCATGACAGATCCTACATTTGTATTGCTCTTGGCTTCGGTTAGGATTTCTACGAGAATGTGGTAAGGATTCCTCCGGGAATCCGGTTAGGATTCCTCCGGGAATCCGGTTAGGATTCCTCCAGGAATCCAGTCAGGATTCCTCCGGGAATCCGGTCAGGATTCCTCCGGGAATCCGGTCAGGATTCCTCCGGGAATCCGGTCAGGATTCCTCCGGGAATCCGGTCAGGATTCCTCCGGGAATCCGGTCAGGATTCCTCCGGGAATCCGGTCAGGATTCCTCCGGGAATCCGGTCAGGATTCCTCCGGGAATCCGGTCAGGGTTCCTCCGGGAGTCCGGTCAGGATTCCTCCGGGAATTCAGTCAGGATTCATCCGGGAATCCGGTCAGGATTCATCCGGGAGTCCGGTCAGGATTCATCCGGGAGTCCGGTCAGGATTCCTCCGGGAATCCGGTTAGGATTCCTCCGGGAATCCGGTTGGTATTCCTCCGGGAATCCGGTTGGTATTCCTCCGGGAATCCGGTTAGGATTCCTCCGGGAATCCGGTTAGGATTCCTCCGGGAATCCGGTTAGGATTCCTCCGGGAATCCGGTTAGGATTCCTCCGGGAATCCGGTTAGGATTCCTCCGAGAATCCGGTTAGGATTCCTCCGAGAATCCGGTTAGGATTCCTCCGGGAATCCGGTTAGGATTCCTCCGGGAATCCGGTTAGGATTCCTCCGGGAATCCGGTTAGGATTCCTCCGGGAATCCGGTTAGGATTCCTCCGGGAATCCGGTTAGGATTCCTCCGGGAATCCGGTTAGGATTCCTCCGAATCCGGTTAGGATTCCTCCGGGAATCCGGTTAGGATTCCTCCGGAATCCGGTTAGGATTCCTCCGGGAATCCGGTTAGGATTCCTCCGAATCCGGTTAGGATTCCTCCGGGAATCCGGTTAGGATTCCTCCGGGAATCCGGTTAGGATTCCTCCGGGAATCCTGTTAGGATTCCTCCGGGAATCCGGTTAGGACTCCTCCGGGAATCCGGTTAGGATTCCTCCGGGAATCCGGTTAGGATTCCTCCGGGAATCCGGTTAGGATTCCTCCGGGAATCCGGTTAGGATTCCTCCGGGAATCCGGTTAGGATTCCTCCGGGAATCCGGTTAGGATTCCTCCGGGAATCCGGTTAGGATTCCTCCGGGAATCCGGTTAGGATTCCTCCGGGAATCCGGTTAGGATTCCTCCGCAATCCGGTTACGATTCCCCCGGGAATCCGGTTAGGATTCCCCCGGGAATCCGGTTAGGATTCCTCCTGGAATCCGGTGAGGATTCCTCCTGGAGTCCGGTGAGGATTCCTCCTGGAATCCGGTTAGGATTCCTCCCGGAATCCGGTTAGGATTCCTCCCGGAATCCGGTTAGGATTCCTCCCGGAATCCGGTTAGGATTCCTCCCGGAATCCGGTTAGGATTCCTCCCGGAATCCGGTTAGGATTCCTCCCGGAATCCGGTTAGGATTCCTCCCGGAATCCGGTTAGGATTCCTCCCGGAATCCGGTTAGGATTCCTCCCGGAATCCGGTTAGGATTCCTCCTGCAATCCGGGTTAGGATTCCTCCGGGAATCCGGTTAGGATTCCTCCGAATCCGGTTAGGATTCCTCCGGGAATCCGGTTAGGATTCCTCCGGGAATCCGGTTAGGATTCCTCCGGGAATCCGGTTAGGATTCCTCCGGGAATCCGGTTAGGATTCCTCCGGGAATCCGGTTAGGATTCCTCCGGGAATCCGGTTAGGATTCCTCCGGGAATCCGGTTAGGATTCCTCCTGGAATCCGGTTAGGATTCCTCCTGGAATCCGGTTAGGATTCCTCCTGGAATCCGGTTAGGATTCCTCCTGGAATCCGGTTAGGATTCCTCCGGGAATCCGGTTAGGATTCCTCCGGGAATCCGGTTAGGATTCCTCCGGGAATCCGGTTAGGATTCCTCCGGGAATCCGGTTAGGATTCCTCCGGGAATCCGGTTAGGATTCCTCCGGGAATCCGGTTAGGATTCCTCCGGGAATCCGGTTAGGATTCCTCCGGGAATCCGGTTAGGATTCCTCCGGGAATCCGGTTAGGATTCCTCCAGGAATCCGGTTAGGATTCCTCCGGGAATCCGGTTAGGATTCCTCCAGGAATCCGGTTAGGATTCCTCCGGGAATCCGGTTAGGATTACTCCAGGAATCCGGTTAGGATTCCTCCGAGAATCCGGTTAGGATTCCTCCGGGAATCCGGTTAGGATTCCTCCGGGAATCCGGTTAGGATTCCTCCGGGAATCCGGTTAGGATTCCTCCGGGAATCCGGTTAGGATTCCTCCGGGAATCCGGTTAGGATTCCTCCGAATCCGGTTAGGATTCCTCCGGGAATCCGGTTAGGATTCCTCCGGGAATCCGGTTAGGATTCCTCCGGGAATCCGGTTAGGATTCCTCCGGGAATCCGGTTAGGATTCCTCCGGGAATCCGGTTAGGATTCCTCCGGGAATCCGGTTAGGATTCCTCCGGGAATCCGGTTAGGATTCCTCCGGGAATCCGGTTAGGATTCCTCCCAGAGTCCGGTTAGGATTCCTCCGGGAATCCGGTTAGGATTCCTCCGGGAATCCGGTTAGGATTCCTCCGGGAATCCGGTTAGGATTCCTCCGGGAATCCGGTTAGGATTCCTCCGAATCTGGTTAGATTCCCCCGGGAATCCGGTTAGGATTCCTCCGGGAATCCGGTTAGGATTCCCCCGGGAATCCGGTTAGGATTCCCCCGGGAATCCGGTTAGGATTCCCCCGGGAATCCGGTTAGGATTCCCCCGGGAATCCGGTTAGGATTCCCCCGGGAATCCGGTTAGGATTCCCCCGGGAATCCGGTTAGGATTCCCCCGGGAATCCGGTTAGGATTCCCCCGGGAATCCGGTTAGGATTCCCCCGGGAATCCGGTTAGGATTCCCCCGGGAATCCGGTTAGGATTCCTCCGAATCCGGTTAGGATTCCTCCGGAATCCGGTTAGGATTCCTCCGGGAATCCGGTTAGGATTCCTCCGAATCCGGTTAGGATTCCTCCGAATCCGGTTAGGATTCCTCCGGAATCCGGTTAGGATTCCTCCGGGAATCCGGTTAGGATTCCTCCGGGAATCCGGTTAGGATTCCTCCGAATCCGGTTAGGATTCCTCCGGGAATCCGGTTAGGATTCCTCCGGGAATCCGGTTAGGATTCCTCCGGGAATCCGGTTAGGATTCCTCCGAATCCGGTTAGGATTCCTCCGGGAATCCGGTTAGGATTCCTCCGGGAATCCGGTTAGGATTCCTCCGGGAATCCGGTTAGGATTCCTCCGGAATCCGGTTAGGATTCCTCCGGGAATCCGGTTAGGATTCCTCCGGAATCCGGTTAGGATTCCTCCGAATCCGGTTAGGATTCCTCCGGAATCCGGTTAGGATTCCTCCGGGAATCCGGTTAGGATTCCTCCGGGAATCCGGTTAGGATTCCTCCGGGAATCCGGGTTAGGATTCCTCCGAATCCGGTTAGGATTCCTCCGGGAATCCGGTTAGGATTCCTCCGGGAATCCGGTTAGGATTCCTCCGAATCCGGTTAGGATTCCTCAGGGAATCCGGTTAGGATTCCTCCGAATCCGGTTAGGATTCCTCCTGGAATCCGGGTTAGGATTCCTCCGGGAATCCGGTTAGGATTCCTCCGGGAATCCGGTTAGGATTCCTCCGGGAGTCTGGTTCGGATTCCTCCGAATCCGGTTAGGATTCCTCCGGGAATCCGGTTAGGATTCCTCCGGAATCCGGTTAGGATTCCTCCGAATCCGGTTAGGATTCCTCCGGGAATCCGGTTAGGATTCCTCCGGGAATCCGGTTAGGATTCCTCCGGGAATCCGGTTAGGATTCCTCCGGGAATCCGGTTAGGATTCCTCCGGGAATCCGGTTAGGATTCCTCCGGGAATCCGGTTAGGATTCCTCCGGGAATCCGGTTAGGATTCCTCCGGGAATCCGGTCAGGATTCCTCCGGGAATCCGGTCAGGATTCCTTCGGGAATCCGTTCAGGATTCCTTCGGGAATCCGGTCAGGATTCCTTCGGGAATCCGGTCAGGATTCCTTCGGGAATTCGGTCAGGATTCCTTCGGGAATCCGGTCAGGATTCCTTCGGGAATCCGGTCAGGATTCCTTCGGGAATCCGGTCAGGATTCCTCCGGGAATCCGGTCAGGATTCCTTCGGGAATCCGTTCAGGATTCCTTCGGGAATCCGGTCAGGATTCCTTCGGGAATCCGGTCAGGATTCCTTCAGGAATCCGGTCAGGATTCCTTCGGGAATCCGGTCAGGATTCCTTCGGGAATCCGGTCAGGATTCCTTCGGGAATCCGGTCAGGATTCCTCCGGGAATCCGGTCAGGATTCCTTCGGGAATCCGTTCAGGATTCCTTCGGGAATCCGGTCAGGATTCCTTCGGGAATCCGGTCAGGATTCCTTCGGGAATCCGGTCGGGATTCCTTCGGGAATCCGGTCAGGATTCCTTCGAATCCGGTCAGGATTCCTTCGGGAATCCGGTCAGGATTCCTTCGGGAATCCGGTCAGGATTCCTTCGGGAATCCGGTCAGGATTCCTTCGGGAATCCGGTCAGGATTCCTTCGGGAATCCGGTCAGGATTCCTTCGGGAATCCGGTCAGGATTCCTTCGGGAATCCGGTCAGGATTCCTTCGGGAATCCGGTCAGGATTCCTTCGGGAATCCGGTCAGGATTCCTTCGGGAATCCGGTCAGGATTCCTTCGGGAATCCGGTCAGGATTCCTTCAGAATCCGGTCAGGATTCCTTCGGGAATCCGGTCAGGATTCCTTCGGGAATCCGGTCAGGATTCCTTCGGGAATCCGGTCAGGATTCCTTCGGGAATCCGGTCAGGATTCCTTCGGGAATCCGGTCAGGATTCCTTCGGGAATCCGGTCAGGATTCCTTCGGGAATCCGGTCAGGATTCCCTCGGGGATCCGGTTAGGATTCCCTCGGGGATCCGGTCAGGATTCCTTCGGGAATCCGGTCAGGATTCCTTCGGGAATCCGGTCAGGATTCCTTCGGGAATCCGGTCAGGATTCCTTCGGGAATCCGGTCAGGATTCCTTCGGGAATCCGGTCAGGATTCCTTCGGGAATCCGGTCAGAGTTCCTTCGGGAATCCGGTCAGGATTCCTTCGGGAATCCGGTCAGGATTCCTTCGGGAATCCGGTCAGGATTCCTTCGGGAATCCGGTCAGGATTCCTTCGGGAATCCGGTCAGGATTCCTTCGGGAATCCGGTCAGGATTCCTTCGGGAATCCGGTCAGGATTCCTTCGGGAATCCGGTCAGGATTCCTCCGGGAATCCGGTCAGGATTCCTCCGGGAATCCGGTCAGGATTCCTCCGGGAATCCGGTCAGGATTCCTTCGAGAATCCGGTCAGGATTCCTTCGAGAATCCGGTCAGGATTCCTTCGGAAATCCGGTCAGGATTCCTTCGGGAATCCGGTCAGGATTCCTTCGGGAATCCGGTCAGGATTCCTTCGGGAATCCGGTCAGGATTCCTTCGGGAATCCGGTCAGGATTCCTTCGGGAATCCGGTCAGGATTCCTTCGGGAATCCGGTCAGGATTCCTTCGGGAATCCGGTCAGGATTCCTTCGGGAATCCGGTCAGGATTCCTTCGGGAATCCGGTCAGGATTCCTTCGGGAATTCGGTCAGGATTCCTTCGGGAATCCGGTCAGGATTCCTTCGGGAATCCGGTCAGGATTCCTTCGGGAATCCGGTCAGGATTCCCGCGGGAATCCGGTCAGGATTCCTTCGGGGATCCGGCCAGGATTCCTTCGGGAATGCGGTCAGGATTCCTTCGGGAATCCGGTCAGGATTCCTTCGAATCTGGTCAGGATTCCTTCTGGGAATCCGGTAGGGATTCCTTCGGGAATCCGGTAGGGATTCCTTCGGGAATCCGGTCGGGATTCCTTCGGGAATCCGGTCAGGATTCCTTCGGGAATCCCGTCAGGATTCCTTCGGGAATCCGGTCAGGATTCCTTCGGGAATCCGGTCAGGATTCCTTCGGGAATCCGGTCAGGATTCCTTCGGGAATCCGGTCAGGATTCCTTCGGGAATCCGGTCAGGATTCCTTCGGGATTCCGGTCAGGATTCCTTCGGGAATCCGGTCAGGATTCCTTCGGGAATCCGGTCAGGATTCCTCCGGGAATCCGGTCAGGATTCCTCCGGGAATCCGGTCAGGATTCCTCCGGGAATTCGGTCAGTATTCCTCCGGGAATTCGGTCAGGATTCCTTCGGGAGTCCGGTCAGGATTCCTTCGGGAATCCAGTCAAGACTCCTTCGGGAATCTGGACAGGATTCCTTCGGGAATCCGGTCAGGATTCCTTCGGGAATCCGGTCAGGATTACTTCAGGAATCCGGTCAGCTTGGGCAAGAAATTTTCATTCAATAAAATCGTCGCCTAAGTAATGGCAGCAATGCATTCCTAGCACATGAGACGAGTTTCACGAGATTTTTTTTTTTAACTTTATTATCGTCCGGTTAGGATTACTTCCAGAGTCCGGTTAGGATTCCTTCCGGAGTCCGGTTAGGATTCCTTCCGGAATCAGGTTAGAATTCCTTCCGGAATCAGGTTAGGATTCCTTCCGGAATCAGGTTAGGATTCCTTCCGGAATCCGGTTAAGATTCCTTCGGGAATCCGGTTAAGATTCCTTCTAGAATCCGGTTAGGATTCCTTCGGGAATCCGGTGAGAATTCCTTCGATAATCCGGCTAGGATTTCTTCTGGAATCCGGCTAGGATTCATTTGGGAATCCGGCTAGGATTCCTTCGGGAAGCCGGCTAGGATTCCTTCGGGAATCCGGCTAGGATTCCTTCGGGAATCCGGCTAGAATTCCTTCATGAATCCTGCTAGGATTCCTTCGCGAATCCGGTCAGGATTCTTTTGGGCATCCGGTCAGGATTCTCTCGGGAATCCGGTCAGGTTTTGGTTGAAACCGTTGAATCAGTTGAAATTAATTAAATTCAGGGAGATCACAGTAGAATATAAGATTTTTTATAGTTGATCTGGTCTAGTAAAATCAACCTAGGGACAGTAATTCTACGAAAAATGTGCGTTATCACGACGAAGTAGGAAGCATTTTATCCTTAAGCAGCTCAGGACAGAATTCGATATTGATTATGATCTTGAACCGCTTCATTACAAAAACGTCGTGTTATTGCCTCCTGCATATAAATTCACATCAACGTCAGAGAATAAAACTGACATTTGTTCAATTAAGATTGCTGAAATGCAACAAAACAGTGCCCTTAATTAGTACCCATTTACGCAAATGTTTTCCGCCGTCTCTATTAACCGGCACCCTGTCTGGTCTAGTCCGTCGCGACAGCGAAGACTTACCGCCCCAAGGGAAATCAACGGGTCCCAATATTACCACCCAATTCCCGGTTGCTTCGCGCCGCGAAGCGAATGGATGTAAACTTTCGTGGCAAGGTTCCAGAAAAATCCGGAACAGAATGTAAATTGGACGCAAATAGTGGAAAACGAAATCGAATCAAATGCCAATGCTAACCGTCGTCGCTTTTGTTGATTTTCTCCGGGAGCTTTGGTTTAGCGAACTCGGATTTCATGAGTTAAAATTGTATGCGGCTAATTGCACCGACTCCATCTAGGCTGGCGCGCTGCCGATTCCATGTAAATTCGCCCGGAACACACGCACCCGATAGAGACACCAAATTGACGATGGGGCTGGGAAAAGCTTTTTTGGAATGTTTCCCATTCTTATTAAGGGTGTAGTACACGTACAGTCATGTGGGTATGGTAGGGTAAGCCATTTTTTTCGAAGCTGCTCGCTCGATTTGGTCAAGCTAAATACGAGACAATAAAAATTTCTCTACTGCTGTAGTCAAGTTATGCTACAAATTTTAAAAATTCATGGTCAAGCAAAATTCAACCTCTTAGGGTACATACACCCCAAATAAAGAATATTTTATGGGACACCCAAACATGCAGCACGATAGACACAATGGAACGAAGTCGCTCTAGATGGGTGCCAAGTGCCTCAAGTGAAAGAATCTGTGTCGCATTTTCACGCCAACTAACTGGAATACTCTGCGCTGCTGAAGCAAGTGTGGAGCGAGCTCGTTCGTTTGTTCGCTGTACCGTCACGTGTGATGGGACTGCCGGAGTAGGTCCTAATTAACTTAAACGTTCATTCAATGCAACTTTTCTGTAGGCACCGTAGCCCAAGAAATAGAACGGAAAGGGAAGACGGGCCGAGGAAAATTGTGTGAAATTTTAGCCCGGCTGACAGAGGTTGTAATTCAGAATGGCTTCATCCAGAGCAGTGAAGTGGATTGCCGAAATTGGCTGAGTGGAGAAATGTATGTAATTATCGTTTGGGAATGCAGTGTTGCTCCGATTTGTCGTTGGTAGTTACACTGTTTGCATATAGTGCCAGTAATTAGTATTTACGTTTGTGTTTGTTGGAGCAATTATGGGAGAAAAAAGCGAGGTATTCGTATGACATGAGATGGAGACTAAGTTACTTGGAACAGCGATTAAGAAGATTTCGTGTTGGTCCACCAATGACATACCCATGTACATGTCGTGAAGAAGTTGCAGTGGTTATAAATGTCGTATTTTTCGAATACCGATAGCTTAGCAAATTGTTTCTTTATAATCAACAACAGTTTGATCAAGATTAACGAGCTTACAATTTACAATTTCAGAAAATTTAAAAAAGTAATATATTACAAATCCGAAAATTAAACTCAGGTTGTCTAATAACAGATTTAACTACTTTTAGCTGTTGGAATAAATATTCATCCATTCTGGCTCATCATATATGCAACTCATTCATAAACGAATCAATCTTACTACACGAGAGCACCTGGGGCAGGGTGGGCAGCAACATCCATCGATGCAATTAACAAATGTGCAAGATTGATGTATGGAATAGACACTGCATCAAAACTATACTGCCGTTTTGGGCAACGAGTATTTATCACTGGAAAATTAGGCTGTATTTTCAACGGTAGGTCAGATTTTGTCCCATCTATTGCTGATGAAGCAAGTCCCATGTAATGTTCTGGGACACATCATTAGAACCAACTATATCTGAAAATTTCTAATTGCAATTTCATTTTCTAATAATTGCATTTTCTAATAAGTGGAAATGATAATACAAATATGCATAGAAGTACATATTCAAGGTAACATCCGACTTTCTGGAAAGCTATACTTGAAATGAAAATTACAGACAGCTCTTCAATTATTTTATCACATAAACAGCTTATGTAAAACATTTACGTTATAATAATCTTTTCATAAGGCAAAACTGCGCTTCTTTTCCTACTATCAATATATTACATATGCTACTATCATTTCCGCATCACTGTCAAAATCAGAGCAACGTTTATCTGAAAATTGTTAGTTCCTCAATCCTAATCTGTTGCCGAAGGGCATCTCCAGTATAACATCCAATAGACCAACGGCGCCGCAGCGCTGCCACCGATTGAAACCCACCCGAGCACATTTTTCAATGAATACATCATCCCCGTACAACGATTTATCATATGCCGGCAGCTTCAGACAACACCAAACCCCTTGCATAACCTATCAGTCTCGAAATTGAACCAAGTTTCCCATTACTTTCCTTTCGCTCCCATACGCGCGGCACCACATGGGTGGTACTCAACCCTCGTCTCTGGTACAAAGTTGTATGTTTACGTGAATCTACAAACATTTCGGGGGTAAATAGTGGGTTCCCACCGCCCCGTCATCTCCATTCCCGGTGAGTGGCAACTGACAGGGGAGGCAAAACTTTTTCAATTGCAACTAACTTCGTTTCCCATCACTTTGGAAACAAAGCACCCCATGTAGGGTTGGGAACTTATTTCCATCGCAGGAAATATGACAGTACTGCTATTTAACGTAAACATCAGATCGCCTCACTACTGTGTCACATTGGCGTAAATAAGGAGGGGATAGGGAAGTTTTAACCATCCTTAAAATAAAATTAGACCCCCCCCCCCCCTCCTAGGATACGAAAAGTTAGTTAGCAGTGATATCAAATTTCAACATATAGCATAATGAATTACTGAAAAATATAAAGACAAAAGTTTATCTCCCATATTCACCCTATCATAATGAAATAAGTGGAAGACAAATGAGCTTGTTTCTCATTTCTGAGAAAGATTCCTATGTGTGACAGTGAAATTGCACTTTTTATTAGTAAAGTAAGCTTGATATAAACAACAACGGAGAGTCACAAAAATATCAATCAAAGCAACCGTAGTCAAAGACACAAAGACAACCACCACGGACTAGAGTGACAGTTTTCCAGCAGACTTCCGCTTGTCTAGCAGCATGATAATCTCCACAATTCCCAGCATCATCCGAGAAAAATTCTCATTGGATTCTCTGAAGAATTTCTTTCAGAATTCCAACCGAATTCACAGTGAATTCCTTTCGGTATCATTGAGGAATACCCTTCATAATCCCGCTTCAGAATCTCTCGTTGATTTGCTTCGAAATCCCCTCGGAGTTGTTCGACAATATGTTTCAAAAACGTTCGGAGATTTGCTTCGGAATTCCTTGAAGATTTGTTTCAGAATACTTCGATGATTTGCTTCGGAATCCCTTGAAGATTTAATTCGGAGTCCCTCGATGTTGTGCCTCGGAATCCCTCCCGCATAATTCTGGACTATTACATGACTGTCTCCTATATAATTCAAAACCATTCCAAACAATACTTGTACAATAGTACGAATAATCTATCGCAACAATACGTCTACACTACCCCAGATTGTTTCAACAGTATGATAAATGGTATTTCACCAATTTACAATATGTGGAAAGGGCGGTTAAGTTATGTTACTATAAAAAATCGGTCATTTTCTCGAACAAAATTTTCCGAATATTATACAACATAATGTTGAGATATCATCCACTTTAGGAGATTCGAACAATAAGTCTTATTTTGAAGTTATAATTGGAGCATATCAGGAGAATTTGTGCAACGGTACCCCTTGCATTTAATTATTGCTTTAGATAATTATTTTCAATTTCTTTCAATTTAATAATTAATGACATCTTTATAAAGATTATTTCCAATCCTGTATATTTACAATTTAATAATAAATTAAAACCATTGTACCATTGGTACTTCGCGTACCTGAAGGAATAAAATAGACTCCATCTCGCGGTTCTCAGCCTCTTTGCCAGCAACGCCTATCCCTACCTCCCCGTGGTGCTGGCCGGGAACGAGCAGCCTTAGGGAGCATCGGGTAACCAACCCCGGTGGGAACTACGGTTGTACGGTGACAGGGAACGTGGAAGGGAGTTTGCTCATCTATTGGATGCAAATCTGGGGGGGCAGCTGATCATCGTCCGAGTGCCAGCGAGCGACTGTAAGCAAAATTGCGCAGCATAGTTCACCGGAATTTCAGGTGGAATGGCCCTCAGAAATTTAGGGGTTTTTTTCAGTCTCTGCTAGCCAGCCTAGAAAACAATCAATGAAAAATCAGTAAGAGAATAATATATGCCATTTAATCAAACTTACCATTGATCATTTCATTCGAAGTAGCACACTGTACCGTTCCTTAAGCTTATGAATGCAAATATTCTTCCGTCATCTTTATCATCTGCTCGTACGTCAGGTTTGAGAACAACCATACGTACTTGTGCAGCTGCAAACTCTTCCTCCAGTGAGCTATGCTCGACATGCCAATATTGGGAGATCCGTACATTTTTATCATCTGATGCTGCTTAAAATCGTCGAGCCTTGTTTCCGACCCGCTGGATGTTAACGACGAGGACGAGGACTGTCCATGGTTTAGGAGAAACTCCTCGGTTTATTCCGCAGAAGCTGCAGGTTAGTTAGATTTTCCTCTGATAAATATTCGTTATGCTTTTGCCGATGCAGCTCGCCAACCGAAAGTCCGCATGCACTGCTCGCCGTCATGGTAAGACTGTTGGACCTTCGGGTTTTCAGCAGGCCGTTTCCATCCATATCGAAGTCTCCAATAGGAGGAACTCGCAGGAAATCACTTATGTTGGCATCGAACGAAACGCGATTTTTGCTGCTGCTATTGCTATTGCTGCTAGTATTGGACGGCACGTTTAAACCAGACGACGGAACTGCAGCGGAACCAGCCGCATTTGTACCACCGGGAGTGCAAGAGCTTGTGACACTGGTCGATGCGGCTACGGCAGCTGCAGCGCGGGCCAGATAGTTGAACTCCTCTTCATTATCGTAATCACAATCGTAGTCGAATATTTCGGTTCCATTTTTGCTGAAGCTCAGATGATTATCGTCGCTCGAGTCCAGATCCGATAGCACCACGGTGTGGCCACCGAGACCGCCGCCACCGTTCATGTTCAAACTGCCGTCATTAGCACTGCCCACCAGAGGCTTGACTAGAAGATGCAATCAGGTGAAGGTGTTTGCTGGAGTTGTTGGTCGCGGGCGGTGCCGGCACTGCTGCTATTCGCAATGGATTTATTGCTACCCTGCGGGGGTGTGTAACTAAATGTGATCGGCACGAATTCCTTGAACGACACATTCTCCACGCTACCGATACCCCGAACGACACTGCCGAAATTTCCATTGTCATCCCCGATCACGGTGGTGCTGCTTCCGCTTCCACTGCTCCCGCCGCCAGCATCCTCCTGATGTTTACCTACCCCATCCGTGCACCAGTCCAAATTGGCCAGCAGTTTGGTGGTCTTCAGCAGCTGCGAGGAAGTGCTATCGAGACAGGAACTAGAGCTGGAACTGCTGCTGCCGGCTTGGCTGAGACTCTGCTGCGACTTGGAAACACTACACGGGTTTTGTTGAACTGAACTTTTTTTAAACAAAAAAAAAATACGGTGCACGGAATGGAAAATGTCAAAAAAAAATGATAGACGGATTATATACAATCATTTATCAACTGTTCTCTAAACTTTAACCATATGTATTGTTGTGCAAATGATGTAGTTCATAATCCAATACTGAAAAGCATTTATGGTCTTAAGTCTTAATGTAAATGGACATCAACGTGAATATTAACTGTGTGTATTAAAATGAGTTTATAATCTGTATACTAAGCGAAATGGTTTTTTTCTATGCGGGCTGTTCAATCAAAGTTAATTGCCTATTGGTGATTTGCCGCAAAACTTTTGACAGTACCTGCGACACCTGGTTGTGATACATTGCAACAGAAAACGAGGGGAGGGAAATTCGGATTGGTATAATTTGACTGACCAAGCTGAAAGGTTACATCCAGCACGTTGTAAGTTTGCTTTCAAAATGTATATTAATGAAAATTGCTAATTGTTTAAATAAATGTCTATTATAGACGTCTGATGATGGCTGAAGGTCAGTAAGGCCTCTTGAAAGGAGGCTTCCGAGCCTCTTGAAAGGAGGCTTCCGAGCCTCTTGAAAGGAGGCTTCCGAGCCTCTTGAAAGGAGGCTTCCGAGCCTCTTGAACGGAGGCTTCCGAGCCTCTTGAACGGAGGCTTGCGAGCCTCTTGAAAGGAGGCTTCCGAGCCTCTTGAAAAGAGGCTTCCGAGCCTCTTGAAAGGAGGCTTCCGAGCCTCTTGAAAGGAGGCTTCCGAGCCTCTTGAAAGGAGGCTTCCGAGCCTCTTGAAAGGAGGCTTCCGAGCCTCTTGAAAGGAGGCTCTGAGCCTCTTGAAAGGAGGCTTGAGCCTCTTGAAAGGAGGCTTGAGGCCTCTTGAAAGGAGGCTTGAGCCTCTTGAAAGGAGGCTCTGAGCCTCTTGAAAGGAGGCTGAGCCTCTTGAAAGGAGGCTTCTGAGCCTCTTGAAAGGAGGCTGAGCCTCTTGAAAGGAGGCTTCTGAGGCCTCTTGAAAGGAGGCTTCTGAGCCTCTTGAAAGGAGGCTTCTGAGCCTCTTGAAAGGAGGCTCTGAGCCTCTTGAAAGGAGGCTTCTGAGCCTCTTGAAAGGAGGCCTGAGCCTCTTGAAAGGAGGCTTCTGAGCCTCTTGAAAGGAGGCTTCTGAGCCTCTTGAAAGGAGGCTTGAGCCTCTTGAAAGGAGGCTTCCAGGCCTCTTGAAGGAGGCTTCCAGGCCTCTTGAAAGGAGGCCTGGAGCCTCTTGAAAGGAGGCTTCTGAGCCTCTTGAAGGAGGCTGAGCCTCTTGAAAGGAGGCTTCTGAGCCTCTTGAAAGGAGGCTGAGCCTCTTGAAAGGAGGCTTCCAGGCCTCTTGAAAGGAGGCTCTGAGCCTCTTGAAAGGGAGGCTTCTGAGCCTCTTGAAAGGAGGCTTGAGCCTCTTGAAAGGAGGCTGAGCCTCTTGAAAGGAGGCTTCTGAGCCTCTTGAAAGGAGGCTTCTGAGCCTCTTGAAAGGAGGCTTCTGAGCCTCTTGAAGGAGGCTTCCAGGCCTCTTGAAAGGAGGCTCTGAGCCTCTTGAAAGGAGGCTGAGCCTCTTGAAAGGAGGCTTCCAGGCCTCTTGAAAGGAGGCCTTGAGCCTCTTGAAAGGAGGCTTCTGAGCCTCTTGAAAGGAGGCTTCTGAGCCTCTTGAAAGGAGGCTCTGAGCCTCTTGAAAGGAGGCTTCTGAGCCTCTTGAAAGGAGGCTTCCAGGCCTCTTGAAAGGAGGCTTGGGCCTCTTGAAAGGAGGCTTCTGAGCCTCTTGAAAGGAGGCTTGAGGCCTCTTGAAAGGAGGCCTGGAGGCCTCTTGAAAGGAGGCTTCCGGGCCTCTTGAAGGAGGCTTCTGAGCCTCTTGAAAGGAGGCTTCCTGAGCCTCTTGAAAGGAGGCCTGAGCCTCTTGAAAGGAGGCTTCCAGGCCTCTTGAAAGGAGGCTTGGGCCTCTTGAAAGGAGGCTTCTGAGCCTCTTGAAAGGAGGCTTCTGAGTCTTTGAAAGGATGCTTCCTGAGCCTCTTGAAAGGAGGCTTCTGAGCCTCTTGAAAGGAGGCTTCCGAGCCTCTTGAAAGGAGGCTTCCAGGCCTCTTGAAAGGAGGCTCTGAGCCTCTTGAAAGGAGGCTTCCAGGCCTCTTGAAAGGAGGCTTCCAGGCCTCTTGAAAGGAGGCTTCTGAGCCTCTTGAAAGCAGGCTGCCGAGCCGCCTCTTGAAAGCAGGCTGCCGAGCCGCCTCTTGAAAGGAGGCTGCCGAGCCTCTTGAAAGGAGGCTGCCGAGCCTCTTGAAAGGAGGCTGCCGAGCCTCTTGAAAGGAGGCTGCCGAGCCTCTTGAAAGGAGGCTGCCAAGCCTCTTGAAAGGAGGCTGCCAAGCCTCTTGAAAGGAGGCTGCCAAGCCTCTTGAAAGGAGGCTGCCGAGCCTCTTGAAAGGAGGCTGCCGAGCCTCTTGAAAGGAGGCTGCCGAGCCTCTTGAAAGGAGGCTGCCGAGCCTCTTGAAAGGAGGCTGCCGAGCCTCTTGAAAGGAGGCTGCCGAGCCTCTTGAAAGGAGGCTGCCGAGCCTCTTGAAAGGAGGCTGCCGAGCCTCTTGAAAGGAGGCTGCCGAGCCTCTTGAAAGGAGGCTGCTGAGCCTCTTGAAGGAGGCTGCCGAGCCTCTTGAAAGGAGGCTGCCGAGCCTCTTGAAAGGAGGCTGCCGAGCCTCTTGAAAGGAGGCTGCTGAGCCTCTTGAAAGGAGGCTGCCGAGCCTCTTGAAAGGAGGCTGCCGAGCCTCTTGAAAGGAGGCTGCCGAGCCTCTTGAAAGGAGGTTTCCGAGCCTCTTGAAGCCTTGTTTTTCTTTGGTTCTATATACCGTTTTGCTTCGAATTGCCGGACGCTTCGAAAGCCGGACATTTCAATTGTTATTTGACTTTATTTACCATTCCAACAAGATTGTCTTGGGTAATCAGTGCAGGGAACGATACATAGACTTGAAACCATTTTAACAAATGTAAGTAATCCGTGATCTGTGGTAAAAACTTGAAAATTAGAGGTAAAAGTTGAAGGCATGTCATAATCAACGGTGAATTTCGTTTTTCTTAGAATGCAGCTTAAGATTCAACGTTAAAAAAAAACTAAACTCATATTTTCTATATTCTATCATTTGCAAGGGGTATTAGTAATTTATTAACATAGTATGATAGTACTCTCTCTCATGAATTAGAAAAATTGCTTGGGAATTCATAGCTTTATAATTTTTATTACATTTTCTGTATGTCCGGACTTCGAGGGAAGTTTTTACAATTGATTCGATTTCAGGACATGCTGAAATGATGTTAAATAATTGTTTATCAGTTAAAGATTCTATTTTTTGTGATAAATCATGGACTTTTGAACTTTCAAGAAATTATTAATTATTAAAATTAGTGACGTCGAGGTGAACGTTACCCTAGTAGATATACTAGATTATGTTGGGGATTCCGTGCGACCAATACGCGAGGGATCAGCAGTTCATGAGGCAAAACATATTGTTTGCATTGGCTATAACACCCTGTAAAGCAGGGACTAATCGATGCAAACACATTGTTGCTTGTCTTTTGGAATTGAATCGGTAAGTATTAAAAAAAACTATACAACCTACCTACAGTAAAACGAACCCTTCTTACACTTCCAAGCAAGGATGTTATCGATCATTTAGTAATTCGCGTTCAATCATTTAGTAGTTTGCCAACTCATTCCAAAAGCTGAATTTCGAAATGTGTTGTATGGTGGTTCTAGTGCGAAGGTTTTTCTACAACTCGTTGGTTCGTTATTTGAATACCACTAGTAACGGAGTTATAGCTAAAGTTTCAGTAACTTAGACTAAATGATTACAAAATTACAATCATTTAGTTTAAGCTACTGCAACTAGCGCTATAACTCCGTTATTAGTTGAATTCTAGCAACAAACCATTAGGCAGAGTTGTAGAAAAACCTTCGCACTAGAAGTCCACCATACAACACATTTCGAAATTCAGCTTTTGGAATGAGTTATTGGCAAACTACTAAATGATCGAACGCGAATTACTAAATGATCGATAACATCCTTGCTTCCAAGGAAGGCTTTTTCAGTACAGTGACACTTTCGTATTTATACAATGGGTCGTACGAATAAAAAGTAGTAAGTTCGAGTTTACTACATTTTGAGTAGTAAACGTCACTTGTGGAACATGTTCGTATGAATAAAAGAGACTACTACACTACACATTTCGAACATACTACAAACAACTGTTTCGGTATGAATAAAAGAAGAGTTTACTACTGATTTCTTGTAGTCTGCTCAAGACGTTGCTACTCATGTTAAAAATGCAAATTATTCATCAGAATCGAAGCGAATCGGCTTTGTTCTTGAAAATAGAAGTCCAATTTGAGAAAAACAAACAAAACAGACATGTCTTTTGTTGATTAGCTGCAAAAAAATGATGAAATCATCATCGTCATCATGGGGTCTATTTTGTTTTGACGTTCCTGCATGTAGTAAATGGTAGTAAACTGTAGTAAAGGCTAAGTTCGAATGTAGCATATGCCATAAGTTCGAAAAAGTTTTTATTCATATCAAACATGTAGTTTTCTCTGTGGACTTTATTTTTGAGTAGAAGCTACAAGCGTTGAGTTTTGCTACTTTTTATTCATACGACCCAATGTTTTGACGTAAACTACGTCTAAGGGGAAGACTCGGATACAGGGTGTAAAATGAAAATTTCAAATTTGGGAACCGTCACGAAATCTTGTAAGATTTGAAACATTAATAGTTTCTTTATCTTTCAATGAATTTTAAAGATTTATATATCAATCGATTCGCAAACTCTCCACCAATTTGCCAGTAGTATTGAAATGGTTGACTATCAACGCTAAACTATTGAAAATTTTAGTTCTTTCATGCATCATGCATCTCCTATGCAGCGCATTCCATTCCTGGGTAATTGCCTACTTTTAGGGTATTATCAATTGTTGAACTGGGGTGTATGAGTGGGGTGGCCCAGCAACTAGACAGTGGGGTTCCAACTCCCTCACAGTGTGGGAGATGCTGCTAAAGCTGGGTAGTAGTATCGGTGGAATAGTTCCTTCTCTTCTATATAGAGCGGAAGAATTGTTTCAATGTAGAGGGAATGACGGCTTTGGCAGGTTTTGTTCTATTATTGGCAGGGGGTTTTTTATGACTGATTATGCTCAAATTTGGCCCAAACATTCTTTGCATATCAAAGAATATTGTGGCCAAGTTTCATAAAATTCGGTCGACAAAAACCCCCCTGCCAATAATAGAACAAAACCTGCCAAAGCCGTCTGTTCCCCTACTGTATTTTGTTTTACGTAGTTTACGTCGAGCGGTCGTGTCTTGTATACAACCTCAAATTTTTTTTTTCAATAGATCTGGCAAAGCAGAATATATGTCGTGCACAAGTGCGGTTCAAGTATGGGGTACAACAAAAGCAGAAAAAAACGCTTGGGGTGCAAAACCAATATCGAAATTGTGCTGCATAAAATGTCCGCAAAAACTCCAACCTTCTGATGAATCTCTGAAACTGAACATTCTAGCGGAGTGTTTCAGCAGAATCTTGAGGGGTAAAACTTCACCATTCCATTGACTATTCAATGTGGAGGAATTGCTTCAAAATCTCTCGTCTTTGCTTCTTAATCCCCTCGGAGTTGTTCGAAAATTTGTTTCAAAAACGTTCCGAGATTTCCTTGAAGATTTGTTTCAGAATACTTCGACGATTTGCTTCGGAATCCCTTGAAGATTCAATTCGGAGTCCCTCGACGTTGTGCCTCGGAATCCCTTAATGTCCAATCAAAGTTAATTGCCTATATTCCGGGGATTAAACCACCCGACTTGGACATTCAATGTTATGGAAACTCATATGTGAATATGTACATTAAGGTTTCCCCAAACACACGCGACGCGACAGTCGCGACGCGATTCTATCGCTTGGCAACATCTATTCTGTCGCCGTTGGTATGGAAGCGTAAATCAAACATTGCCTGCAGCGACCCAACGATAGAATCGCGGCGACTAGTTGTCGCCGTCGCGGCGATGAAATCGCTTAGGTCTGGGGGAGCCTTTATGTGGAAAATATTTGCGTCTATTCTACGTCTCGTCTCGTCTCGTCTCGAAACGTGTCGAGTCGTACGCGTCACCCAATTCCCGTATCCGAATTAAGTGACAATTGTCAATGTGGATGAACCTCGATGAACTCTCACTGCATTCTGACAGTTGATCTTTGTCTGATTGGAGCTACGATATTACGCGAAAGTTGTCGATATACGTTATAAGCAAGCGAGAACGATTCGAAAACCGAAAAATGGGAGTCAAGCGGTAAGTTTTTTTTTTAAATTCTGATTGAAAATTACTTTAACTGTAGAAATTATGATTTCAGCATACGGGTTACCAACCGGAAGCAATTTAACCTGCTGGTTGACTGGATGAGTGAGAATCCGTCGGTAGCAAGAGAGCAGAAGTTTTATAAGGCGGCTGTAGTAAACCGGCAATCCTATGACGAAGTTTGGAAGGATCTGGTAAATGGCCTCAACAGTTTAGGTCCACCAATCCGGGTGGCCAAAGACTGGCAGAAGGTATGTCAATTAAAAATGATGTGTGTGAAATGTGCGCTCCAATAAACATCTCTAGTTATCTATATAATTTTGCTCATGAAAATGTTTGGCAGTGTAAATTTTATTTGCATTTTTTTTACTTTGGTTTCGCAGGTTTGATTTTAAATGCGGCGTTAAAAGCAAGTTGGCCTATAATAGCCGCGAGCCCAGTGGCGGGCCGAACAAAATCGAGGTGTTTTCACCTATCAAAGAGGTGGTGGTAAACTTGTTATCGTTGGATAAATTGGTTAATCCCTCCGGTATATATATATGGGTTTTCTAGATCAAGCTATTATAATATTAAAATTTGTGGAACCTGGCTTAGAAACCTCGCGGTTAATAACTGTGGAAGTGCCTAATGAACACTATGCTGCGAGGCGGCTCTGTCCCAGTGTGGGGATATAATGCCAATAAGAAGAAGAAGAAGAAAAAGAATATTAAAATTTATGAATTTGTCTTATCTGTAAGTGCTTCATTCGGTTTACCCTGGGAGGGAGAAACAGATACGAAAAATGTGTGTGTCAAGCCGAGCCGAAATCTAGCTGTCAGTGTGAGCCGAAAACGAAACTCTTGGCAAGCAAATTTTTGAAGGCAATATAACAACAATAACATGCAAAAATAAATTTAGTCTTTTCAGGTGGCGCCTACGTTGATTGTTCTTTCTTGTTGAAAATTTACTTGTTGCATGACGACAATATATAATTAATTTGAAGTGTAGTATCGAGAGCTCCCTCCCAGGGTTTACCCACTCCGGTGCCAAGCACAAGCATGCCGGGTCCCAGTAGGCCTCGCGAAACGCTTTCATCGCCAGGTTCGCCAATGTTTTCAAGCACCCAGGAAGGAGGGTTTATTGTCGGAAAGGAAGAAGTGGAAGATAATGAGAATGTGGAGAAGACTCGAAACGCCTGTACTTCCCAAAAAAAGCGCAAACATCCGGATAACAGCGATGTTCGCCAAGAACTCCTAGAGCAAACGGAAGGCATCAACAACCCAAATTTATCCACCGGTGGTAATGATGCCTTTCTCGATTCAATATGTTGAATTCGAATTAATGTTGTAAATGCAGTGCTTATTGCCTACATTTCGGCGGTAAAATGATTTGGTGCAATTCTAGTACGTTGCTTAAAAATTACTTACCGTGGGTTGCGCCACGACTAAAATAATTCATGATTCAATGTGTGCATTTGTGTTTTTGTTGATTAAAAAATAAAAAATATAATCCAAACGGCTTGATTTATTAAAAACCCAAATTTATCCACCAGTGGTGTTTATGCCTTTCTCGATTCAATGTGTTGAATTCGAATTAGTAAATGATAAATGCAACGTAAATTGCCTACATTTTGGCGGTTAAAAGCTTTGATGCGATTATATCACGCTACTTAAGAATTACTCAACTATGAGAGTAATGGATTGCGTCACGGCTAAATTGATTAATGACTTAAAGTGTGCATGTAAACAGCGTATTTGTTAAACGAAAAATAGAAATATTATTCGAACCGAATGAGTTATTAACAAACAAAAACAATAGTGTCCAACTAGGAAAGTTTCTCCGTTAAATGAAACTAGTTGCACTCGAATCGGTCAAGTCCTTCTATATGAAACGTGTTTAACATTAAAAAATTCCTGGGCCACACATCCACACACACACACACACACACACACACACACACACACACACACACACACACACACACACACACACACACACACACACACACACACACACACACACACACACACACACACACACACACACACACACACACACACACACACACACACACACACACACACACACACACACACACACACACACACACACACACACACACACACACACACACACACACACACACACACACACACACACACACACACACACACACACACACACACACACACACACACACACACACACACACACACACACACACACACACACACACACACACACACACACACACACACACACACACACACACACACACACAGGCAGCAGGGCCTTTGTCCCCGGGCGTGACGACCCTCCCCATGGCCACTGCGAGTTAGGGGCCTGTCTAGAACGTGGTGGGGTTTGACAGTGGGCTCTGTTGAACCTCTATAAAAAGCTGCATGTGTTTGCAAGCAGGCCCTATCACAGCGACCGTGCGCCGCTCAAAGCACACAAGCCCAACAGGTGTGCCAACCGGCACATCAGGATTGATGCCAGTAAGATCCTGATTATGGTATACTGGTCACGGCAAACGACATTGGACGATTCTCGGTTTTTGGATAGGATTAGGCGTATATGGGCTGACAGTCGAGCTATTCTGTTTCCTGAGTAAAAAAATGACATCTTTTTGAAATGGCAAGCGGGCTAATGATTCGTCTGCCTCCGTCCCGGTAAACAACCTGGCAGGCCTCCGGTAACGCTTCAACACTTGTCACCTATACCGGTGGGTAGTAGGTTCAGATGCACCATTCCTGATTTACGCCGATCCGGCTCTGAACACGGTGTTATAAGGCACCGGAGTCAACCCTTGCATGGACCTCACTGTTACAAAGGCACCCATGGGATCACAAGAGGCGACTATCTACAACAGGAAGAGATAACGGCCCGGAGGGGGGACCCTTGTTACATGGAAACAAATTCTACAATCAACGAAGGAGCAGGCGGTGCGAATGTTTTCGCAAAGAGTGGGAGGCTGCAGCGATCTCCAGTGATGGCGCAGGCAGCAGTAGCAAGTACCAGCAGTATGGCCAAGGCTGCTGAGAACCAGGCAGGCCAACAGGAGCTAGGATCCGGAAATAGGGTGTCCACCCCAAAATCGGAAAGTAGTGCTATTCAGGAGGATCTACAATTTGGGAGGTCCAACCTGATGGAGGTGCGGAAGCGAGTCAACGAGCTCTATGACTTCGTGAAGGACAAGCACAATGTTCACACGAAGATCAAGCTTCTAGTGACGAGCATCAAGTCCGCCGTTAAATCTGCTGAGCACGAACAGAACGCGCTCAAAAGAAGAGTGGAAGCAGCTGAAAAAGCACTGAAAGATGCAGCGGAGCATACAACAGTCGAGGCACTGCAAACACCAATGAGCTCCCGAAATACTCGCACGGAGAAGCGAAGCAGGGACTCTCCAGGAGAGCAGGAAATCCCGAAGAAGCAGCGGAACGTGCAAGATAGTGCTAGCGTACTGAAGGAAGGCGTCAAGAACGGTGATTGGCAAACCGTGGAAAGTCAGCGAGAGAAGAGAAAGAAGCAGAAGGAGTACGTGGAAAAGAAGAAGGAGCAGAAGAAGAAAGAAAAACATCGCTCTTCTCGTGAGCGGGTCAAGGGGGACGCCTTGATAGTCGAAGTGAGCGACAAGACGACATACGCAGCGATATTACGGAAGGTGAGAGAAGACCCGGTGCTCAAGGACTTGGGTGAAAAAGTGGTGAGGACTAGGCGTACTCAGAAGGGGAATTGCTGTTCGAGCTGAAGAAGGATCCCACGGTCAAGAGCTCGGCCTTCCGGGAGCTCATTGCCAATTCCTTAGGTAGTGAAGGAAACGTAAGGGCTTTAACGCAGGAGGCCGTGGTCGAATGCAGAGACCTGGACGAGATCACCACGATAGACGAACTGAGGGATGCACTGATCTCACAATGCATGCTGGGCGAAGTTCAGATGACCATTCGGTTGAGGAAAGCGTACGGTGGTACACAAATAGCAGCGATACGACTACCGGTAGATGCCGCCAACAAAATGGTGGAGGTGGCCAAGGTGAAGGTCGGATGGTCTATGTGTCCGTTGAGACTCACCCTCGAATCACCAAACAGATGGAGCGATGCTTCAAATGTATGGCATTTGGACACCAGGCGCGAAACTGCAGTGGCCCAGACAGATCCGGTCTTTGTAGGAAATGTGGTGGAGAAGGACACGTTGCTAGGGACTGCACGAAGCAACCAAGATGCCTGCTCTGCAAACCGGAGGATGGAAACGACCACATGACGGGTGGCTTTCAATGCCCTGCCTACAAGAAGGCGATGGCGGGCCGAGATTAATGGAGATCATCCAGTTGAATCTCAACCATTGCGACACCGCACAGCAGCTGTTGTGGCAGTCGACAACAGAAGCAATGTGCGACGTGGCAATTATTGCTGAGCCGTACCGGATTCCTTCTGACAACGGCAACTGGGTGGCGGATGCTACGGGGATTGCGGCTATCCAAGTGATGGGCAGATTTCCTATCCAAGAGGTGGTAGACAGTTCAAGCGAGGGTTTCGTAATCGCCAAAATTAACGGGATCTTTGTGTGTAGCTGTTACGCACCCCAAGGTGGACTTTGGAGCAGTATAACCGGATGCTGGACTCACTCACGGAGAAGCTGATCGGCCGAAATCCAGTGATCATCGGAGGCGATTTCAATGCTTGGGCAGTGGATTGGGGAAGCAGACTGACTAACGCCAGAGGTTACAGTTTGCTGGAGGCGCTGGCTAAGCTGGAAGTAAGATTGTGCAACGAAGGTACCGTTAGTACATTCCGCAGAGATGGCAGGGAGTCCATCATCGATGTCACGTTCTGCAGTCCGTCGATGGCGAGGAACATGAACTGGAGAGTTTGTGAAGAATATACCCATAGCGATCACCAGGCGATCCGATATAGTGTTGGAACGCGAACGCCGACGGTACGACGGGAGACAAGGTCTAGTTGGCGAAGATGGAAGACGAAGGACTTCGATAAGGATCTTTTTATCGAAGCACTTCGAGTGAACAGCGACGCTACAAACCTTGACGCAGACCAACTGACGGAAACGCTAGCGAGGGCTTGCGATGCGACGATGCCGAGGAAATTGGAGCCAACGAATAGCCGACGGCCAAGTTACTGGTGGAACGAAAATCTTGCCAACCTTCGCGCTGCCTGTCTCAGAGCTAGGAGACACGTTCAGAGGGCACGGTCTGAAATGGTCAGAGAGGAGCGAAAGATAGTTTTCCGTGAAGCTAGAGCGGCTTTCAAACGGGCGATCCAAATCAGCAAGTCTAACTGCTTCAAGGAGTTGTGCCAGGAAGCTGACGCTGATCCTTGGGGTAACGCTTATCGAGTTGTGACAAAGAAGATCAGGGGTCCAGCGACGCCAGCCGAAATGTGTCCGGACAAGCTGAAGATCATCGTGGACGGTCTTTTCCCGCAGCATGGTTCTACGACGTGGCCGCGTACGCCGTACGAAGATGAAGACCGAGTAACCGCTGCAGGTATGCAAGTCACCAATGACGAGCTATTATCAGTGGCGAAAGGTTTGAAGTTGAAAAAAGCTCCGGGTCCGGATGGAATTCCAAATGTGGCTCTAAAATCCGCGATTTTGGCGTTCCCGGATCTGTTCAGGATGGTGCTGCAGAAGTGTTTAGTAGACGGTAATTTTCCGGACATGTGGAAGATCCAGAAACTGGTGCTGCTGCCGAAACCAGGAAAACCGCCGGGGAATCCAGCATCGTATAGGCCCATATGTCTGCTGGATACACTGGGGAAGCTTCTGGAAAGGGTTATCCTTAATAGGCTTACACAGTTCACGGAGGGTGAGACTGGCTTATCGGAAAAACAGTTCGGATTCCGCAAAGGCAGATCGACTGTGGATGCAATCAGGACAGTCATTGAAGATGCAGAGAGGGCGTCCAAGAAGAAGAGGAGCGGCAATCGGTTCTGCGCGGTAGTGACGATTGACGTCAAAAACGCGTTCAATAGTGCCAGCTGGGAGGCCATCGCCGCAGCGCTGCATGGAATGCGAATCCCCGAATTCCTGTGTAAGATCCTTAGGAGCTACTTCCTGAACCGGATTCTGGTTTACGACACGAACTCGGGGCAGAAGTCGATCAGGGTTACGGCGGGCGTTCCACAAGGGTCCATACTAGGCCCGACGTTATGGAATGTGATGTACAACGGGGTGCTGATGCTGAAGTTGCCCAAAGGTGTAAAGATTTACGGATTCGCGGATGATGTCGTCCTAACGATAACCGGTGAGTCACTGGAGGAGGTGGAAATGCTGGTGGCGGAAGCGACCGACGCAGTAGAAACCTGGATGAATGGAGTCAAGCTGCAGCTGGCTCATCACAAAACGGAAGTGATGCTGGTCAGCAACTGCAAAGTAATCCAGCGGATGCAGATTACCATCGGAGGGCACGACATCTCGTCGGTGCGGACTTTGAGACATCTAGGTGTGATGATTGATGACCGGTTGAACTTCAACACCCACGTGGACTATTCCTGTGAAAAGGCGGCTCAAATGATCAGTGCGTTAGCAAGGATCATGCCGAACGTCGGCGGTCCGAAAGGCAGCAGTAGGCGTCTTCTTGCGTCAGTATCATCCTCGATACTAAGGTACGGAGTTCCAGCCTGGGAGCTGCGCTCAAGACGAAACGTAACCGGAGGAAGCTGAATAGCGTGTTTCGTCTAATGGCCATTCGAGTCGCGAGTGCGTACCGAACTATTTCGTCGGAGGCAGTTTGCGTTATCGCAGGGATGATTCCAGTCTGCATAACCCTAGCAGAGGACATCGAGTGCTACCAACGGAGGGATACCAGAAATGTGAGGAAGGCGGTGAGACTGGACTCTATGGTGAAGTGGCAGCAGGAGTGGGACAATGCGGATAATGGAAGGTGGACCCATCGGCTCATCCCCAATGTGTCGACGTGGGTGAACAGGGAGCATGGTGAGGTGAACTTTACCTCACAGTTCCTGTCCGGACACGGTTGTTTCCGCCAATATTTGCACCGGTGTCGGTGTGGCCATGCGTCATCGCCATTCTGCCCGACGTGTATCGACGTAGAGGAGACTCCAGAGCACGTGATATTCGACTGCCCGAGGTTTGCGGAGGCACGTAGGAGAATGCCTGCCATAAGGGTGGACAACATCGCAGAGCGAATGTGTCACGATGAAGGTACGTGGCATGCGGTAACCAGAGTCGTGACACAAATAATGTCAGAGCTGCAGCGTCGATGGAGAAGGGACCAGCAAGTAAGCGTCGGTTTGGAGCAAAATCCAGCACAGTGAGCAGTGTTGGGTCTCGAGTCGTCGGGGCGCCAGCGAACCGGAAGTCTTCTGCCAACCGGAATCGTCGGACCGACCTCGGCACTCGAACCGTCAACCTGCTGAAGAAAGAAGAAAGAAGAAGAAAGTGCTTCGGGTATGTAGGGCACCGCCAGTGCGGACGTTATCCACCACCGGAACTGTCGGACCACCTCTGCAACCCGAAGACGAAGTCGGCGCAATGCGCGAAAGCGTCCCCTGCGATAGCCGCCGGTAGTCGGGGCACCATCAGTGCGGAAGTTTCCTTCACCGGAACTGGTGGACCACCCTCGACGCGGTGGGGGAGTCAGGGGGATTAGAGTGAGGAAGTTTGTGACACGATCGTCGAGGTATCGAGACAACGTAAATAGTAGTGGATCTCAGCAAACCAGTCGGCGAACTAGCCTATGCTAGGGGCTGGAATTTTAGAAGAAGTATATGAGCACAGCCCCTTCCCCTCCCCCCAAAGTAGTCGCAGCATCCCGTGGTCCGGGGGGGATCGAGGCAAGGAGAATAAGGGACCGGGATTTTTCCGGGAGGCTCATTTTTAGCAGGTCGGGCAGGAGCCCATCCCTGTTCGCCTGAGCATTGTGTGGGTGCATCAGGTGTCTGTCGCGCAGATTTTTAATGGCCTTTAACGATTGTAAAAAAAATACACACACACACACACACACACACACACACACACACACACACACACACACACACACACAGACACACACACACACACACACACAGACACACACACACAGACACACACACACACACAGACACACACACACACACACACACACACACACACACACACACACACACACACACACACACACACACACACACACACACACACACACACCCACACACCCACCAGGGCAGCAGGGACTTTGTCCAAGGGCTTGACGACCCCTCCCCATGGCCACTGCGAGTTAGGGGGCCTGTCTAGGATGTGGTGGGGTTTGACAGTGGGCTCTGTTGATCCTCTATAAAAAGCTGCATGTGTCTGCAAGCAGGCCCTATCACAGCGACCGTGCGCCGCTCAAAGCACACAAGCCCAAGAGGAGTGCCAACTGGCACATCAGGATTCATACCAGTAAGATCCTGATTATGGTATACTGGTCACAGCAAACGACATTGGACGATTCTCGGTTTATGGATAGGACTAGGCGTATATGGGCTGACAGTCGAGCTATTCTGTTTCCTGAGTAAAAAAGAGTGACATCTTCTTGAAATGGCAAGCAGGCTAATGGTTCGTCTGCCTCCGTCCCGATAAACAACCTGGCAGGCCTCCGGTAACGCTCAAAACCTGTCACCTATACCGGTGGGTAGTAGGTTCAGATGCACCATTCCTGATTTACACCGATCCGGCTCTGAACACGGTGTTATAAGGCACCGGAGTCAACCCTTGCATGGACCTCACTGTTTACAAAGGCACCCATGGGATCATAAGAGGCGACTATCTACAACAGGTAGAGATAACGGCCCGGAGGGGACCCTTTAACATGGAAACAAATTCTACAAACAACGAAGGAGCAGGCGGGGCGAATGTTTTCGCAAAGAGTGGGAAGCTGCAGCGATCTCCAGTGATGTCGCAGGCAGCAGTAGCGAGTACCAGTAGTACGGCCAAGACTGCTGAGTACCAGGCAGGCCAACAGGAGCTAGGATCCGGGAATAGGGTGTCCACCCAAAAATCGGAAAGTAGTCTTACTCAGGAGGAGCTACAATTCGGGAGGTCCAACCTGATGGAGGTGCGGAAGCGAGTCAACGAGCTTTATGACTTCGTGAAGGACAAGCACAATGTTCACACGAAGATCAAGCTTCTAGTGACAAGCATTAAGTCCGCCGTAAAAGCAGCCGAACACGAACAGATCGCGCTGAAAAAGAAAGCCGAAGCAGCTGAAAAGGTGCTGAAAGATGCGGCGGAGCATACAGCAGTTGAGACACAGCAGGCACCCAAAAGTCCCCGAACCACTCGCACGGAAAAACGAGGAAGGGATTCGCCTGGAGAGCAGGAAGGCACGAAGAAGCAACGGAACGTGCAAGACTTTGCCAGCGTTCTGAAGGAACGTGTCAAGGATGGTGAGTGGCAGACCGTGGAAAACCAGCGGGAGAAGAGGAAGCAGCAGAAGGAGAATGTGGAAAAGAGGAAGGAACAGAAGAAACAAGAAAAACGTCGTTCTCCTCGGGAGAGAGTTAAAGGTGATGCCCTGATCGTAGAAGCGAGCGATAAAACGTCGTACGCAGCGATCCTGAAGAAAGTGAGAGAGGACCCGGAGCTAAAAGACTTGGGTGAGAAAGTGGTGAGAACTAGGCGTACCCAGAAGGGGAGTTGCTGTTCGAGCTGAAGAAGGATCCCACGATCAAGAGCTCGGCCTTCCGGGAGCTCATTGCCAATTCATTGGGCAGTGACGGTAACGTAAGAGCTCTAACGCAGGAAGCAGTGGTCGAGTGCAGAGACCTGGACGAGATCACGACGGAAGACGAACTGAGGGATGCACTGGTCTCACAATGCAAGCTGGGGGAAGTGCAAATGACGGTTCGACTGAGGAGAGCGTACGGTGGCACACAAGTAGCAGCGATACGACTACCAGCAGAGGCTGCCAACCAAATGGTGGAGGCGGGCAAGGTGAAAATCGGATGGTCGGTGTGTCCATTGAGATTCGCCCACTAGTTACCAAACAGATGCTTTAAATGCATTGCGTTTGGCCACCAGGCGCGAAACTGCAATGGTCCGGACAGATCCGGTCTATGTAGAAAATGTGGCGGTGAAGGACACTTTGTTAGGGACTGCACAAAGCAACCAAGATGACTTTGCTGCAAACCGGAGGACGGAAACGATCATACAACAGATGGCTTCCAATGCCCTGCATACAAGGAGGCGATGGCGAGCCGGGATTAATGGAGATCATCCAGATAAATCTCAATCATTGCGACACCGCACAGCAACTGTTGTGGCAGTCGACAACAGAAGCAATGTGTGACGTGGCAATTATTGCTGAACCGTATCGGATCCCTTCTGACAACGGCAACTGGGTGGCGGATTCATCGGGGATTGCAGCTATCCAAGTGATGGGCAAATTCCTATTCAAGAGGTGGTAGACAGCTCAAGCGAAGGTTTCGTTATCTCCAAAATCAACGGGATCTTCGTGTGTAGCTGCTACGCACCCCAAGATGGACTTTGGAGCAGTATAACCGGATGCTGAACTCACTCACGGAGAAGCTGATCGGCCGAAAACCGGTAATCATAGGAGGCGACTTCAACGCTTGGGCAGTGGAGTGGGGAAGCAGGCTGACTAACCCCAGAGGTTACAGTTTGCTGGAGTCGTTGGCAAAGCTGGACGTCAGGCTGTGCAACGAAGGTACCGTTAGTACATTTCGCAGAGATGGCAGGGAGTCCATCATCGACGTCACGTTCTGCAGTCCGTCGCTGGTGAGGAACATGAACTGGAGAGTTAGTGAGGACTATACACATAGTGATCATCAGGCGATCCGGTATTGTGTTGGAACACGAATGCAGACGGTACGGCGAGAGATTAGGAATAGCGGGCGAAAATGGAAGGCGAAGGACTTCGACAAAGATCTTTTATCGAAGCACTCCGAGCGGACAGCGGCGCTACAAATCTCGATGCAGACGAGCTGACAGAAACTCTTGCGAGGGCATGCGATGCGACGATGCCAAGGAGACTGGAGCCAAGGAAAAGCCGGCGGCTAAATTACTGGTGGAACGATACTCTTGCTAGCCTTCGTGTTGCGTGTCTCAGAGCCAGAAGACACTTTCAGAGAGCAAGGTCTGAAACAGTCAGAGAGGAGCGTAAGATAATCTTCCGTGAAGCTAGATCGGCCTTCAAACGGGAGATTAAAGTCAGCCAATCCAACTGCTGCAAGGAGTTGTGCCGAGAAGCTGACGCTGATCCTTGGGGCAACGCTTATCGGGTCGTAACAGCGAGGATCAGGGGTCCAGCGACGCCAGCGGAAATGTGTCCGGACAAGCTGAAGATCATCGTTGATGGTCTCTTCCCGCAGCATGATTCTACGATGTGGCCACCTACACCGTACGTAGATGAAGACGGAGTAACCATTGCAGGTATGCAAGTCTCCAACGACGAGCTGTCATCAGTGGCGAAAGGTCTGAAGATGAAGAAAGCTCCGGGTCCGGATGGAATTCCAAACGTGGCTCTAAAAACTGCGATACTGGCGTTTCCAGATTTGTTTAGGATGGTGCTGCAGAAATGCCTAGCAGATGGTAACTTTCCGGATAGGTGGAAGATCCAGAAACTAGTGCTGCTGCCGAAACCAGGGAAACCGCCGGGGAATCCAGCATCGTATAGGCCCATATGCCTGCTGGATACACTGGGGAAGCTTCTGGAAAGGATTATCCTTAATCGGCTGACGCAGTTCACTGAAGGCGAGACCGGCTTATCGGAAATGCAGTTCGGATTCCGAAAAGGCAGATCGACGGTGGACGCAATCAGGACGGTCATTGAAGTTTCAGAGAAAGCGGCCAAGAAGAAGAGGCGCGGCAATCGATTCTGCGCTGTAGTAACGATTGACGTCAAAAACGCTTTTAACAGTGCCAGCTGGAGGCTATCGCCGCAGCGCTTCACGGTATGCGGGTTCCTGACTACTTGTGTAGAATCATTGAAAGTTACTTCCAGAACCGGATCCTGGTTTACGAAACGAATTCGGGGCAGAAGTCGATTAGGGTTACCGCAGGTGTTCCGCAAGGTTCCATTCTAGGCCCGACGCTGTGGAACATTATGTATAACGGAGTTCTAAAACTGAAGTTGCCCAAAGGCGTGAAGATTTTCGGATTCGCGGATGATGTCGTTCTAACGATAACCGGAGAGTCGCTGGAAGAGGTAGAAATGCTGGTGGCGGAGACGACCGACGCAGTTGAAAACTGGATGAATGGAGTCAAACTGCAGCTTGCTCACCACAAAACAGAAGTGATGCTGGTTAGCAACTGCCGCGAGATCCAGCGGATCCAGCTTACCATAGGAGGGCACAACATACCGTCCGTGCGGGCTTTGAGGCATCTAGGAGTGATGATCGACGACCGGTTGAATTTCAACACCCATGTAGACTATTCCTGTGAAAAGGCATCTAAAATGGTCAGTGCGTTTGCAAGGATCATGCCGAACGTGGGTGGTCCTAAAAGCAGCAGTAGGCGTCTTCTGGCAGCAGTAGCATCCTCGATACTGAGGTACGGAGCTCCAGCCTGGGGAGCTGCGCTCAAGACGAAACGTAACCGCAGAAAGTTGAACAGCGTGTTTCGCCTAATGGCCGTTCGAGTCGCGAGTGCGTACCGAACCATTTCCTCGGAGGCAGTTTGCGTTATCGCAGGGATGATTCCAGTCTGCATAACCCTAGCAGAGGACATCGAGTGCTACCAACGGAGGGATACCAGAAATGTGAGGAAGGCGGTAAGACTGGACTCTATGGTGAAGTGGCAGCAGGAGTGGGACAATGCGGATAATGGAAGGTGGACCCATCGGCTCATCCCCAATGTGTCGACGTGGGTGAACAGGGAGCATGGTGAGGTGAACTTTTACCTCACACAGTTCCTGTCCGGACACGGTTGTTTCCGCCAATATTTGCACCGGTGTGGCCATGCATCATCGCCATTCTGCCCGGCGTGTATCAACGTAGAGGAGACTCCAGAGCACGTGATATTCGACTGCCCGAGGTTTGCGGAGGCACGTAGGAGAATGCCTGCCATAAGGGCGGACAACATCGCAGAGCGAATGTGTCGCGATGAAGGTACGTGGCATGCGGTAACCAGAGTTGTGACACAAATAATGTCAGAGCTGGAGCGTCGATGGAGAAGGGACCAGCAAGCAAGGGTCGGCTCGGAGGAAAATCCAGCATAGTGAGCAGTGTTTGGTTTCGGGTCGTCGGGGCGCCGGTGAACCGGAAGTCTTCTGCCAACCGGAATCGTCGGACCGACTTCGGCACTCGATCAGTCAACCTGCTGAAGAAAGAAGAAAGAAGAGGGAAGTGCTTCGGGTATGTAGGGCACCGCCAGTGCGGACGTCATCCAACACCGGAACTGTCGGACCACCTCTGCAACCCGAAGACGAAGTCGGCGCAATGCGCGAAAGCGTCCCCTGCGATAGCCGCCGGTAGTCGGGGCACCATCAGTGCGGAAGTTTCCTTCACCGGAACTGGTGGACCACCCTCGACGCCGCGCCGGGGGGAGTCAGGAGGATTCGAGTGAGGAAGTTCGCGGCACGACCGTCGAAGGATCGAGACAACGTAGCAGTGGATCTCAGCAAGCCAGTCGGCGAACTAGCCTAAGCTAGGAGCCGGAATTTTAGAAGAAGTGCATGAGCACAGCCCCCAAGTAGTCGCAGCATCCCGTGGTCCCAGGGGATCGAGGCAAGGAAGATAAGGGACCCGGTTTATCCGGGAGGCACATTTTAGCAGGTCGGGAGGAGCCCATCCCTGTTCGCCTTCGAGCATAGTGTGGATGCTCGAGGTGTCTGTCGCGCAGATTTTTGATGGCCTTTAACCCTTGTAAAAAAAAAAAAAAAAAAAACCCACACACCCACACACACACACACACACACACACACACACACACACACACACACACACACACACACACACACACACACACACACACACACACACACACACACACACACACACACACACACACACACACACACACACACACACACGGCTGTTTCCGCCAATATTTGCACCGGTGTGGCCATGCGTCATCGCCATTCTGCCCGGCGTGTATCGACGTAGAGGAGACTCCAGAGCACGTGATATTCGACTGCCCGAGGTTTGCGGAGGCACGTAGGAGAATGCCTGCCATAAGGGCGGACAACATCGCAGAGCGAATGTGTCACGATGAAGGTACGTGGCATGCGGTAACCAGAGTCGTGACACAAATAATGTCAGAGCTGCAGCGTCGATGGAGAAGGGACCAGCAAGTAAGCGTCGGTTTGGAGCAAAATCCAGCACAGTGAGCAGTGTTGGGTCTCGAGTCGTCGGGGCGCCAGCGAACCGGAAGTCTTCTGCCAACCGGAATCGTCGGACCGACCTCGGCACTCGAACCGTCAACCTGCTGAAGAAAGAAGAAAGAAGAAGAAAGTGCTTCGGGTATGTAGGGCACCGCCAGTGCGGACGTTATCCACCACCGGAACTGTCGGACCACCTCTGCAACCCGAAGACGAAGTCGGCGCAATGCGCGAAAGCGTCCCCTGCGATAGCCGCCATCAGTGTGGAAGTTTCCTTCACCGGAACTGGTGAACCACCCTCGACGGAGGATTCGAGTGAGGAAGTTTATGGCTCAACCGCCGAGTGATCCAGACAACGAACGTAGCAGTGGATCTCAGCAAGCCAGTCGGCGAACTAGCCTAAGCTAGGGGCCGGAATTTTAGAAGAAGTGCATGAGCACAGCCCCCTGAAGTAGTCGCAGCATCCCGTGGTCCCGGGGGGATCGAGGCAAGGAGGATAAGGGACCCGGTTTATACGGTTTAGCAGGTCGGGAGGAGCCCATCCCTGTTCGCCTTCGAGCATAGTATGGATGCTCGAGGTGTCTGTCGCGCAGATTTTTGATGGCCTTTAACCCTTGTAAACACACACACACACACACACACACACACACACACACACACACACACACACACACACACACACACACACACACACACACACACACACACACACACACACACACACACACACACACACACACACACACACACACACACACACACACACACACACACACACACACACACACACACACACACACACACACACACACACACACACACACACACACACACACACACACACACACACACACACACACACACACACACACACACACACACACACACACACACACACACACACACACACACACACACACACACACACACACACACACACACACACACACACACACACACACACACACACACACACACACACACACACACACACACACACACACACACACACACACACACACACACACACACACACACACACACACACACACACACACACACACGTGACGTGAGAAAGTGCATAGGACCTGCTGACCAGGTGTATTAGTGGTGTTGAAAAAGAAACAGCCTTCCACGGATGCGGGTCGTCGGTTTCGGGGGAGCTTCCGCCGCCGGGGGACTCTCCGTCGGAGTAGGATAGATCCGCCGCCGGGGATTATCTGAGTAGAGTGCGACCACGTTGGGAGCTAAATGGCTCGAAAAGGAGATGGTGCTGAATGGCACGAGGAAAAGATAAATAATTTTGTGTGCTTACTGGTACAAACAAGAGAGCCAAATGGCCCAGAAGTAAATAGAAAATCGAAGAGAGGCGCCATGGAACGTGCCACTTTGGGAGGAGTACATTTAGTACTGCCTATCCCCCAGAAGTAATACTGGAAGGTAGTCCCGGGGTTCAGGGTATTAGGAGAGGGTAACTCAAGTAACCTTCTGTTACTTGGGTGGGTTTAGTGGGTCCGGCAGTTTGGCTTTCTGCCTAACGCGTCAACCCCACTCCCTGAGTGATAATTTCAGGTGTCTGTATGCAGATTTGCCTTCATCCCTCTATAAAAAAAAAAAAACACACACACACACACACACACACACACACACACACACACACACACACACACACACACACACACACACACACACACACACACACACACACACACACACACACACACACACACACACACACACACACACACACACACACACACACACACACACACACACACACACACACACACACACACACACACACACACACACACACACACACACACACACACACACACACACACACACACACACACACACACACACAGCTTCTGGAAAGGATTATCCTTAACAGGCTGACGCAGTTCACGGAGGGTGAGATCGGCTTGTCGGAGAAGCAGTTTGGATTCCGAAAAGGCAGATCGACGGTGGATGCAATTAAGGCGGTCGTTGAAGTTGCAGAGAAAGCATCCAAGAAAAAGAGGTGCGGCAATCGGTTCTGCGCCGTAGTAACAATTGACGTCAAAAACGCGTTCAACAGTGCCAGCTGGGAGGCCATCGCCGTCGCGCTGCATGGAATGCGGGTTCCTGGCTATTTGTGTAGAATCCTTAAGAGCTACTTCGAAAACCGGATTCTGGTCTACGATACGAACTCGGGGCAGAAGTCGATTAGGGTTACGGCGGGTGTTCCGCAAGGCTCCATACTTGGCCCAATGCTGTGGAACGTTATGTACAACGGAGTGCTAAAGCTGAAGTTGCCCAAAGGCGTGCAGATCTTCGGATTCGCGGATGATGTCGTTCTAACGATAACCGGAGAGTCGCTGGAAGAGGTAGATATGCTGGTGGCGGAGACGACCGACGCAGTTGAAAACTGGATGAAAGGGGTCAAGCTGCAGCTTGCTCACCACAAAACGGAAGTGATGCTGGTCAGCAACTGCCGAATCATACAGCGAATGCAGATTATCGTCGGAGAGCACGACATACCGTCCGTGCGGGCTTTGAGACATCTAGGAGTGATGATCGACGACCGTTTGAATTTCAACACCCATGTCGACTATTCCTGCGAGAAGGCGGCAAAGATGGTCAGTGCGCTTGCTAGGATCATGCCGAACGTTGGCGGACCGAGAGGCAGCTGTAGGCGTCTTCTGGCGACCGTATCATCCTCAATACTTAGGTACGGCGTTCCAGCCTGGGGAGCTGCGCTCAAGACGAAACGTAATCGCAGGAAGTTGAATAGCGTGTTTCGTCTAATGGCCATTCGAGTGGCGAGTGCGTACCGAACAATTTCGTCAGAGGCAGTTTGCGTTATCGCAGGGATGATTCCAATCTGCATAACCTTAGCAGAGGATATCGAGTGCTACCAACGGAGAGGTACCAGAAATGTGAGGGAGGCGATGAGACTGGACTCAATGGTGAAGTGGCAGCAGGAGTGGGACAATGCAGACAATGGAAGGTGGACCCACCGGCTCATCCCCAATGTGTCGACGTGGGTGAACAGGGAGCATGGAGAGGTGAACTTTCACCTCACTCAGTTCCTATCCGGACACGGTTGTTTCCGCCAATATCTGCACCGATGTGGCCATGCGTCATCGCCATTCTGCCCGGCGTGCATCAACGTAGAGGAGACTCCAGAGCACGTGTTATTCGATTGTCCGAGGTTTGCGGAAGCACGTAGAGGAATGCCTGCCCTAAGCGTGGACAACATCGCAGAGCGAATGTGTCACGATGAAGATACGTGGAATGTGGTAAGCAGAGTCGTGAGGCAAATATTGTCAGAGCTGCAGCGTAGATGGAGAAGGGACCAGCAAACAAGCGTCGGCTCGGAGGAAAATCCAGCATAGTGAGCAGTGTTGGCCTCAGGTCGTCGGGGCGCCGGTGAACCGGAAGTTTTCTGCCAACCGGAATCGTCGGACCGACTTCGGCACTCGATCAGTCAACCTGCTGAAGAAAGAAGAAAGAAGAAGGAAGTGCTTCGGGTATGTAGGGCACCGCCAGTGCGGACGTTATCCACCACCGGAACTGCCGGACCACCTCTGCAACCCGAAGACGAAGTCGGCGCAATGCGCGAAAGCGTCCCCTGCGATAGCCGCCGGTAGTCAGGGCACCATCAGTGCGAAAGTTTCCTTCACCGGAACTGGTGGACCACCCTCGACGCCGGGGGAAGTCAGGAGGATTCGAGTGAGGAAGTTTGCGGCACGACCGCCGAGGGATCGAGACAATGTAGCAGTGGATCTCAGCAAGCCAGTCGGCGAACTAGCCTAAGCTAGGGGCCGGAATTTTAGAAGAAGTGCATGAGCACAGCCCCGAAGTAGTCGCAGCATCCTGTGGTCCCGGGGGCATCGAGGCAAGGGGTAAAGGACCCGGGGATTTATCCGGAAGGAACATTTTTGACAGGTCGGGAAGCCCTGTTCGCCTTCGAGCATAGTGTGGATGCGCAGATTTTTGATAGCCTTTAAACCTTGTAAAAAAAAACACACACACACACACACACACACACACACACACACACACACACACACACACACACACACACACACACACACACACACACACACACACACACACACACACACACACACACAGACGGACATTTGCTCAGTTTTTCGAGCTGAGTCGATTGGTATATAACACTATGAGTCTCCGAGCCTTCTATCAAAATTTGGCTTTTGGAGTGAAATTATAGCCTTCTGGTACAACTTTGTTGTACGAGAAAGGCAAAAACAAAAACAATAGTGTCCAACTAGGAAATTTGCTCCGTTGAATGAAACCAGTTGCACTCGAATCTGTCAAGCCCTTCCACACTGAAAATCAAAACTACCCAAAAGTGGGTTGATTGCACTCAAAACCGTGGTTTGGGCCAATAACCTAAATTTGAGTAAAATGACTTTTCTGGCACTAAGTATTTTCCTTTAATCCCATGTAAACAATTTACCCAAAGCTGAGTTTAATTTATCCAAAGCGGACCTTGATCAACTCAATATTGAGAATATTGAATCTATTCAAATTTGGGTTAATGGGCTGAGTAACCCCGGTGAGGTGTTTACATCTTGCTCTAGTTTTGGCAACAATCATGGGAAAGAAAGGGAAAACTACCCAAATTTGGGTAAATTTTTCATGCGATATTCTCAACAGCGCGTATATTGAACTCAAAGTTTGGGTTGATTTATCTGTCCGTGTATATGAAACGCGTTTAGCAAAAAAAATATTTATGGGCTACACACATACACACTTTCGGAGTGAAATTATAGCCTTCTGGTACAACTTTGTTGTACAAGAAAGGCAAAAAGATTGTAGAGAATACCGGGTAGTGCGCCAAGTATGCCCGTGTTCAAGCTGCGGGAGGATGAAGCGAAGCAATGGCGGGCATATTTGCTCCAAAAGGAGAAGGACAGGAAAGCTGACTTGGAATTATTATTAAAATATTAAAAAATTTATATTTTAAAACAAAAATATAAATAAATTTAAACAAAAATAATAAAGAAAAGGTTGGAATGAAATTAAAAAAGAAAACAAACGTGAACTCATCTTTCTTCCTCGAATATGCAACAAGAAACTCATCCTGAATTGCAAATCAGTTGTATTTTATATCCAAGAAGTGTTCGCCAATCTAGAAATAGTGGGTGATGGAGTTTGTCGTGAAATTGCTAGATGGTGGCGGCGTTTTCGGTATCACACCGAAAGTAAATATCCCTGCGAAGATCTTCGGAACTTCCTCAGAAAATTCTTTGGATTTTTCTCGGGAAATTCTTTGACGTTCCTCGGCAAACTATTCCTCGGTATTTTTTCAAAATTTCAATGGAAATTACAAAGACCTTTCACAGAATTTTTTTTTCAAATTTGCTCTGGATGTTCTTCGTGACTTCTTCGGAAAAAAATCTTCGTTATTTCCTAGGAATGTTTTGCTATTTGTTCGAAAAATCATTAGAATTACCTTGAGAAATCCTTCGATTTTTTCGAAATTCCTTAGAAGGTTCTTTGGAATTTCAATAAAGATTTCTTCGGGTTTTCTTCGGAATTTCCTTGGTGAAAATTCATTAAACCTCAACCTCAATTCATTAAATTTTTTTAGGAATTACATCGAGAAATTCTTCGACATTTTTTTGAGCAATTTCAGGTAATTCCTCAGAAAAATCTTCGAAATTTTCCCAGGAAATTTTTCGAAGTTAGCTCGTGATGTTTTTGGAATTCTCTTCAAATAATCTTCGCAATTTTCTCAGAACAAACTTTGTAGTATCCTCAAGATGTTGCTCTGAATTTTCTTTGTATTCGAGGTATTCTATGGAAGTTCATCGAAAAATTATTGGAATTACCTAAGGAACTTCATTTTTTTTGGTGACTCTCCGGTATTTCTTTGGGATGTTCTTCGGAACTTTTTCGGGAAATTCTTTCTGACTTTGCTCGGGATGTTCTAGGAAATTTCATCGAGAAAATCTTCATATTTTCTTCGGGATGTTCTTTAGAATTCCACGGAAATGTTGCTGGAGAAAAGGAATGTTTTTGGAATTTCCCGGAGAAAATTTTGGATCTGCTATTCTTCGAAATTTGCTTGGATTGCTCTTTGAATTTTTTACAGAAAACCCTTGGTATTTTCCTCGGAATGTACTTCGGATTTTCCATGGGAAAATCTCCGTAATTTCCTCAGGCTTCTACAAATTACCGGCGTTGGAAATTCTTTTGGTGTGACAGTTTTTGAATAGTGGCGGCGGCGCATATCTTTCAACCCCGGAGTCCACTGTTTGTCATAACGACAAATATTTGTCAAGTTCATCTTGCTATCTATCAAACTAAGTAGATATCGACATCAACAGACTTGACTTGACAAATGTTTGTCACTTGTTATAAGACGAGTTCGTACTTTTCCATTTAATTCCACCAATTGATTGTAACTTGACAGATAAGTATTTCAACCTCAACAGTAATACTATGTTCGCATTAAGGCCTTGTAACAGGGTCCGCGACATTAGGCATAAGGACGTTAGGCATAATTTACGTCAGGCATAACGGACGTTAGGCATAATTCGACCTTCTTTATATCACAGGCTGTTCTTTGCATTTTATGCCTAAAGTCTATTATGCCTAACGTCAATTATGCCTTATGTCTAATATCCTGATGCCTAACGGGATATACCCCTTGTAACATGTTATTCGGCTATCTTGATGAGCTTTCCTTTGACGGTAATTTGAATAACATGTTATTCAGGCCGTAGTGCGAGTCAAATCAATCGCAATCCATTTGTCAAGCCAATACTTCCACATGTGTATGGTACACGTTCACATTGGAGGAGCGTGAGTATTTAGAATGTCTGGCGGCTACACACATTCTTCATCAGCAACTGTACTGATCAAGTGATCTCTTAATGATTTGCTTCGGAATACCTCGACGATCGGAATCACTTTGACGATTTGCTTCGGAATCCCTTGACGATTTGCTTCGAAAGAGACTCTGTTACGACGGGAATTCATCCCGCAGCGTTCGTTTTCGGACGTTGGACAGAAACGTGTTTTCCAGTGTTGCGTTCCACCAGCCACTCGAAACTGTAAACATTTATTGGCAATAATTAATTACAAATATAACAACGGACAAGCACTTACACTTTTGGTTTCGTCCAGACGTCAGTACAGTACGGATAATTAATACAAATTTCTTCATACAAAGACAATCAAATCTACAGTGAGGTCTGAACATATTGGTACGAGCGAACATTCCCCCGCCCCTTTCTTTGTTATTATTCAAGAAAATATATTTTTAGTTGAGTTCGTTCACCAACCCACTTGAGATCGTTTTCTTGCACCTGGAGGGTGTAACATAGCTCAAAATCTACTACCATGTCCTACAAATACCCATGCTGTAATGAAGGAGAGGATTTCGATGCTAGCGTCCAGTGTGAGAAGTGTCGAGAATGGTACCATTTTGAGTGCGTAGGCGTCGATGAAAGCGTCGCCGAGGTGGTCTGGTTCTGTGCGACCTGTCTGGGAGAAGATCGATCCGTCAGTGCCTCGTTCGGTGCCCCAGGCAGCACAGCCATCTCTCCACTGGTTTTCAAACATTCTGGCCGGTATGAAGGTAGTAAGACGGAGATTGGTAAGTCGGGAAAGATGCAGTTGACTAAAGGACATATGACGAGGGAACTAGCGCAGGACAATGATATAGAAGACGTCGATGACGTTGAAGATTCGACAGAAGTAGGAGATCAGGGACTGGCAGAGATAGGCAAGAAGCGCTTAAGCGGAAGCGAAGCCCTCGCGGAGGATGATCACTATGATTTATTGCATGCGTTGTCGGACATGATCGATCGGTATTGTAACCGCGTGAAACGTGCCGAGTCTGTTCCGGTCAAGAATATCAGTCGCGTTCGTGGGTGCTTAAAAAAATGTGTTAGTGAAGCGAGCCGAGTCCTCTCTGGAGTGGCCTCAGCCATCTCCAGCTCCTAGGGAATGTGATATGGTCGGTGGAGAGAAGAACAAGCTCTACCTTAGCTCTAATTTATTAATTCTAATTACGTGCTATATATACATTGTCAGGTAACTATCGAGAGGTAAATATTCATAATTATTTACCCGTCGATGAGCTGCCTGTTTATATCATCCAAAACTACCTCGACGGGTAGTTGGTAAAGGACAATGTAGTGGTAGATCACCACATTAGTGTTCCGTCGGCGGAGTCGACGCGGACCCGCGCTTTGAGAGAACTCAGAGAACTCAAAAAGTGAAACCGACTGAAGGAACTTGAAGATGAGAATCAGCGAAGGATCGTGCACACCTAATCTATTTTAGCGGGATCTCAGCAAAATGTTGAACTTTTACCGAGATTCGCACAGCCGTGCCCCAGCAAACATGTTTTTTCCGAGATTTCTGTCAATATTGCTGAAAATCAGCAAATAATTTGCCGAAAATCAGCTAACAAACGTCATTTTTGCCGGGATATCAGTTTTTCATTTTGCTGGCGCACGGCTGTGCAGATTTTTGCCGAGCTGCAAGAATAAAAACTGAGTGTGTGGAGCTAGAGCGGAAGAGAATTGCCCGCCGGAAAAAGATGTTAGAGGGAAGATCGGCTCTGAAGATAATTATCGATCTGGACGGGAGTGATGGGGATTTCGTGCTCGACGCTGACGATTTACCAGAATTAGGGGATGGCGCGAAGGCTGATGTGGCAGAAGGTGAACTGGAAGATCTGTTTCCGTGAAAGCTTCAGAGCAACGTGAAGCCATCGAATCCACGCAAGGCAGAGGTAAAGCGGGGTACGGACAGATGTTATGCTGGAATACCCGACGTCAGTCTTCCAAGACCATCGTTTGAAAGAGAAGTTATTGCTCATTTATCGGAGGATGAGTTCGATGTCATTCAGGAGAGAGTCTCTACGAGAGTGAAAGCGACAGAGATAGGACCATCTCGTCTTCAGATTGCGTCGAGGCAGATGTTTCCGAGAAACTTACCAAAGTTTAACGGTGCCGCCGAACATGGCCAAATTTTTATTAGTGCGTATGAGCAGGCGAACAAGTCGTGTGGTTTTACCAATGCCGAGAACCTAGTCCGTCTGCAAGAAGCTCTCCAAGGCAAGGCGTTGGAGGCAGTACGAAACCGCCTTCTCTTACCTGAAAATGTACCGTTGATCATCGAGAAGCTACGGAAGAGATTCGGGAATCCAGAGATTCTATCAACAAGATTGGCTAACAGGATCCAGGAATTGGAAGGACTCAAATCTGAAAGCCTAGAATCGGTGATAGAGTTTGGGAGTGCTGTTGAAGAATTCACACAGCATCTCAAAGCTGCGGGATTGGCTGATCATCCTCAAAATCCTATTTTGATGCAGAGCTTGATCCAGAAGTTACCTTTGTACTGCGCCATGAAGTGGGTGGAGTATAAGCGACGCGCGCAGTCAGTTGATTTGGAAACCTTCGGGGGCTTTATGGAAGGAAGGTCTTGTGGAAAAGGTGCTTGAAGCTACCTTTGAGAAGGCGGAGGTACAAGAAAAGGCCAAGAAAAACGATAAGCCGACAGTAAAAGGATTTGTCCAAGCAACAGACGGAGGAAATATTCCGTTGAACAGTCAGCCATATCTGTCGGATGCGGTGAGGAAACCGAAGCAATCGTTTCAACCACGTTATCGGGATGTAGAATGCTCGGAGTTCGTGCAGCAAAGTGTCGATGAACGGTGGAAGACGGTAGAGCGGCTGGATCTCTGTCCGTGTTGCATGTACGATCACGGGGAGCGGCCATGTCGTATAAGGAAGTGCTGTACGGTAGAAGGTTGCCCAGAATTTCACAATCATTTGTTGCACAGTGGATCTGGGTCAGATTGTAGAACGCTAGAGGTTCAATGTCACAGTCATCGTCAACTGAATTCAACGGTGTTCTTCCGAATGGCTCCAGTGACCCTGTACAATGGATGGAGAAAAGTCGATACCCTAGCTTTGATCGACGAAGGATCAGCTGTAACCTTGGTAAGCAGGAATCTAGCGAAATTGTTACGAGCAGATGGACCGATACAACCACTGCAAATGTATTGGACGAATGGCATACAGCAGAAAGAGAAACAATCGAAGATTGTGAAGATCAAGATTGCCGCCAGAGGATCCATGAAGCTGTTTGATCTAGTCGATGCTCGGACAGTCCAGAAGTTACAGCTTCCCTCCCAGCAAGTGAGGGCAGAAGATTTTGAAGATTTCGATCATTTGGATGATCTGGAAATTCCTTGCTACGGCGAAGCATCTCCACAGGTGCTCATAGGAATTGACAATTTGCATCTGATAGCACCACTTGAGTCGAAGGTTGGAAAGTCGGGAGAGCCCGTAGCTGTCCGTTCCCAACTCAATCCAACGGTTGGACTGTGTATGGTCCCCGTCCGAGGGAATTGGAACAAAAGTGAAACTGCCCGGAGGGCAAAATATTGCGGCGGAGTCACATTGAAAGGGAGAGCTCGAAGAGCAGAAGATCGCGGCGGAGTCGCAGAAAGTCCAATTCATCGTGTGGCAGGGTCTTCAGCCTGTATGGGGATCACCCAGTTTGGAGAAAGAGAAAGGTATGTGGATGGCAAATGCCCAGTACCGCATCGGTGCGTAGCGGAGCTACGACGAGCTGAAGGCTAGTGTTAGAAGTTAGGAGTAAACCATGCGCAGCTTGGAGCTGCCACAGGGTTTACGGGTGGGGGAATGTTGCCGTGGGTAATTCCGACGGGCCCGAAAGGCTTAATAGCGGGAACGCGCATGAGGAGAGATGTTGCGAACGCGTTCCGTCGACACACAAACATTAGCGAATTAATTGAAGCAGAAGCGAGAGAAAACAGAACGGCCATCACAGATGTTGACGAGATTTGCCACAAAGTTGGATCCTTCATGTTGAATGATAATGTCCGTTCCGTAATTGTATGATTGTGAATTGCTAGAATTTTGCTATACAGTAAGTGTTTGTTTGTGAGTGAGCGAAAGTGATGTAGTTATTATTAATTTGTCGTTTGTAGATTATTACGGTACGGTTCATCGTCTTGTTTGTCTCTCAATTGAGACATCGTCTTTGAGAATTGTTCTACCGTTGTTTGCCGTAAGTTTGATCCTCGATAGTTTCTTCGTATTTAGATTTGTTTGTAACTAAATTAATTGTTTGTTTAGAATCGTCCGCTAGTCTGAAGACAAAGAGCAGGAAAGGTTTGTTAAGGAAGAAAACTAGATTGTATGTTTATTGTATTTTATTTTTTATGTTATTATTCAAGAAAATATATTTTTAGTTGAGTTCGTTCACCCACTTGAGATCGTTTTTTTGCACCTGGAGGGTGTAACAGACTCAATTTAGATAAAATAGATTAAGGGGCTATAGCCTCCATGAAGTTATTTGTTATACGTTATATTTGATATTTCGTCAGTGAATAAGGCATGAAATTGTTTAAAAATCACATACTTTTATGTAATCCATTACATATAACCAACATTTTTTCCAATTTTACCAATTTCAATATACCTTATAATGTGACGTTTATTTAAATTGGTGAGATTTACAACTATTCGAAATAAACTTTAAATGTGTGATTTTCAGTATGAAATTCTCTCAAACCACTGAAAATTGGCACTTTCGAAGTGCTCCAGGGTTTGCAGAAATCGCTCTCAATAGATAACGAACAACGATAAAAGAAAGGCAGAAACCTCTTCGAATAATAAAGTTATAAAGATTAAAAATTGGCCAAGGTTTTCTTAAATTCTCTCAAATTTAACGACAAATTAATTTCATCTGATTTTTCAAAAGAATTTTTCTACAATTTCTTCGGTTAAATCTTTACAAGTTTTACAAAATACAAATCTGTACCAATTTTAGCCCGGAACCTTACATAAATGCACATGCCGCGCCATGCTGGTGGGATCCAGACTCCGCTGCGATGCAATGTGTGAGAAAAAGTTAAGATTCAGTGAAAGTAAATATTGACATCCAGAGATGGAGTGTGGTGCACATCCGTTCCCTATCTACATACCAAAGTGGGAGCATTTTTGCTGAATAATCTCAAGATGCTGGGTTTCGCCTTACGACATGTTTGCCGAGGAATTTCATCAGTTACCGCACCGCGTGGATCTGCGTAGTGCTTCCCAATTGGAAAAGGAAACTTTTTCTCGGTTTTGTTTGTTGAGAGGAATTGCAAAAGTCAGCTGAGATGTACAAAAAGAAAACGGCATTTGACATATTTCAACGCAGATAGCTACTCTAGATGTAAATTGTTCAAAATTAGGACAGCGGTAAAATGAAGACTGATAGACTTGGATTTAAATATTAGATTAAAAATTTGTATAAGAATATAATAATATAATAATGGGATAGGACTGAATAATGAACCTATATGTCCTATTTCTATTGTCTCCATTTGGCCTTGCGAGTAAATGCATGAGATTGTTAATCCAAAGCGGCTAAGATGTTTACTGGTGGGAAACATTAACATGCCACACAAGATACTTAATAAAAAAACCCAGATTAATCCACCTAGCGGTGATGGTGCCTTTCTCGACCTTCGTAAAATGTGTGTGCTTGAAAATAGATGAGCTAGTAGCTACACCCAAAAAACAAATCTGACAATTATTGTATAAAATCTGGGCATATACAATTCTGTAAGCTTTTTATACAAATATTGTATTAAAATAATACAAATCTGTATTATTTCAATACAACAATTGTATTAAAATCTTCCGAAATTGTATATGCCCAATTATTATACAGTTTCTGTAAGGTTCTTATGCAGAACTGTATAAAAATCTGCCATCCGCTGGTTGGGTGTAGGAGTAAAAAAGAAAAAAAAAATCTTTGTCCGTTCTATGAAAATCGGATTTTTTCAAGCAAAGATGTTGTAGTTCCAGTTGAAAACCGAAAATCATATTTTGTCCCATTCCCGAATGTCGCAACTGCATCGCGAGTGGTGCACGATTATGGCACAGATGCGCACTACTCGCGATGCAGTTGCAACATCCGGAAATGCGAGAAAATGCGATTGTCGCGAGACCTCGGTTCGGTTTTCAACTTGATCTTCAATATGCTAATAAGAATTTCGACAATTTTTTTCCTTTTCTAATCTTTTTGACGTATACATACCCATGTTTTATTTTACCCAGTCATATATTTTGAGGATATTACTTTTGGATGTTTGTTAAACTGAAGCTCCGATTACACAAAAAGAAAACGAAAATGTCATTCCCATCGAGCGGAGAGCAATATTTGTTATGATATAAATCTCATGACCGTCCTTCTGCCAAACTCCCGTATGAAGAGGGAAGGAAGCGTATCAGTGTGGAAGCATCCGATAGATCGTTTTCGGAGAGAAATTATAGCCTTTCGGTACAACTTTGTTGCACAAGAAAGGCAAAAATTATGGCCAATTTCTAAGGTAATAGTCCAATTTGGCAAATTTTCAATAGAAAATAATAGAACAGGATTCCGCGTCCAATGCAATTTGTTGTGAGTAAATCGATCAAGGGTAAGTGCATTAAAAGTGAGCTAGGCTTTTCTACGCGCCTTTTTTAAAACACAAAGTATTTTGGCCATAATTTCTGTGCCCATAGTCCAATCTTCCAAATTTTTAATAGAAAACAATACGGCAGGATTCCGCGTCGAATGGAACTTGTTGCAAGTAAATCGGTTGAGGATAAGTACCAAACAAGTGAGGTAAACTTTTCACACTTTTGGTGCGCACACACACACACACACACACACACACACAAAGAAACCATCTCAGTTCGTCGAGCTGAGTCGATTGGTATATAACACTATGGAACTCCAGGCCTTCTGTAAAAGTTTAGTTTTGGAGCGAACATATAACCTTTTCGTATACTTTGTAGGCAAAAGGCGAAAATGGTGTTTCGGCCATAACCTCCGACCTCATATTTCGATGTGGCCAATGTTCAATAGGACACATTGGGACAGGATTATGCGTCAAATGTAACTTGTTGCGAGCAAATCAGCTAGAGATAAATGCCTAAAAATTGAGTGACACTCTTTACGCGATTTTTTCGTAAGAGTTTGCGTTTTAGCCATAACTTCCGATCCCATGGTCCGATCTGGCCAATTTTCAATAGGAAATTATGAGACAGGATTTTGCGTCGAATGCAACTAGTTGCGTGTAAATCGATCAAGGTTAGATGTCCAAAAAAATAGGTGACTTTTTGTAATTCTTCTAATAAAAAAGGTATTTTGGCCATAACTTCCGATCCCATAGTCCGATCTGGCCAATTTTCAATAGGAAATAATGGGACAGCATTCTGCGTCGAATGCAATTTGTTGCGAGCAATTCGATTGAGGATAAGTGCCTGAAAAATGAGTGACATTTTTTACGCGATTTTTACGTATAAATTTGTATTTTGGCCATTACTTCCGATCCCATAGTCCGACCTGGCCAATTTCCAATAAGAAACAATGGGACAGGATTCTGTGTCAAATGCAATTTGTTGTGAGCAAATCGGTTGAGGGTAAGTGCCTGTAAAACGAGTGACATTTTTTACGCGATTTTTACGTATAAATTTGTATTTTGGTCATAACATTAGATCCCATAGTCCGACCTGGCCAATTTTCAATAAGAAACAATGGAACAGGATTTTGCGGCGAATGCAATCTGTTGCAAGTAAATCGGTTGAGGATAAGTGCCTGAAAAATGAGTGACATTTTTTACGCGATTTTTTCGTATGAATTTGTATTTTGGCCATAACTTTTGATCCCATAATCCGATCTGGCCAATTTCAAATAGGAAACAATGGGACAGGATTTTGCGTCGAATGCAACTTGTTGCGAGCAAATCGGTTGAGGATAAGTGCCCGAAAAATGAGTGACATTTTTTACATGATTTTTTCGTATGAATTTGTATTTTGGCCATAACTTTTGATCCCATAGTCCGATCTCGCCAATTTCAAATAGGAAACAATGGGACAGGATTTTGCGTCGAATGCAACTTGTTGCGAGCAAATCGGTTCAGGATAAGTGCCCGAAAAATGAGTGACATTTTTTACGCGATTTTTTCGTATGACTTTGTATTTTGGCCATAACTTTCGATCCCATAGTCCGATCTGGCCAATTTCGAATAGGAAACAATGGGACAGGATTCTGTGTCGAATGCAACTTGTTGCGAGCAAATCGGTTAAGGATAAGTGCCCGAAAAATGAGTGACATTTTTTGAATAGTTTGGCGCACACACACACACATACACACACACATACACACACACACACACAAACACACACACACACACACACACAGACATCACCTCAATTCGTCGAACTGAGTCGATTGGTATATAACACTATGGGTCTCCGGGCCTTCTATAAAAAGTTTGTTTTTGGAGCGATCATATAGCCTTTACCGTATACTTAGTATACGAGAAAGGCAAAATGGTATAATTTTCGATCCCATAGTCCGATATGTCCAATTTTCAATAGGAAACAACGGGACAGGATTCTATGTCGAATGCAACTTGTTGTGAGCAAATCGATTGAGGATAAGTGCCCGGAAAATGAGTGACATTTTTTACGCGATTTTTTCGTATGAATTTGTATTTTGGCCATAACTTTCGATCCCATAGTTCGATCTGGCCAATTTCAAATAGGAAATAATGGGACAGGATTCTGCGTCGAATGCAACTTGTTGCGAGCAAATCGGTTGAGGATAAGTGCCCGAAAAGTGAGTGACATTTTTTACGCGATTTTTTCATATGAATTTGTATTTTGGCCATAACTTCTGATCCCATAGTCCGATCTGACCAATTTCAAATAGGAAACAACGGAACAGGATTCTACGTCGAATGCAACTTGTTGTGAGCAAATCGATTGAGGATAAGTGCCCGGAAAATGAGTGACATTTTTACGCGATTTTTTCGTATGAATTTGTATTTTGGCCATAACTTCTGATCCCATAGTTCGATCTGGCCAATTTCAAATAGGAAACAATGGGACAAGATTCTGCATCGAATGCAACTTGTTGCGAGCAAATCGGTTGAGAATAAGTTCCCGAAAAATGAGTGACATTTTTTACGCGATTTTTCCGTATGAATTTGTATTTTGGCCATAACTTCTGATCCCATAGTTCGATCTGACCAATTTCAAATAGGAAACTATGGGACAAAATTCTGCGTCGAATGCAACTTGTTGCGAGCAAATCGGTTGAGGATAAGTGCCCGAAAAGTGAGTGACATTTTTCACGCGATTTTTTCGTATGAATTTGTATTTTGGCCATAACTTCTTATCCCATAGTCCGATCTGACCAATTTCAAATAGGAAACAACGGAACAGGATTCCACGTCGAATGCAACTTGTTGTGAGCAAATCGATTGAGGATAAGTGCCCGAAAAATGAGTGACATTTTTTACGCGATTTTTTCGTATGAATTTATATTTTGGCCATAACTCACGATCCCATAGTCCGATCTGGCCAATTTCAAATAGGAAACAATGGGACAGGATTTTGCGTCGAATGCAACTTGTTGCGAGCAAATCGGTTCAGGATAAGTGCCCGAAAAATGAGTGACATTTTTTGAGTAGTTTTGCGCACACACACACACACACATACACACACACATACACACACACACACACACAGACATCACCTCGATTCGTCGAACTGAGTCGATTGGTATATAACACTATGGGTCTCCGGACCTTCTATAAAAAGTTTGTTTTTGGAGCGATCATATAGCCTTTACCGTATACTTAGTATACGAGAAAGGCAAAAAAAGGCTTTCAATATTAATAACTGTGGAAATGCTCGCACAACACTAATACAGAGCCATTGAAGATGATTTGTTAGATTTGTCTGATTTGTTTGATTTGTTCTAATGTTGGATTGGGATTCAACTGTTGTTCATAAAATAGGACCATTGGATTTGAGTTTTGGATTTGTAAATTGGGTATTATTAGGTATTGGGGATTGGGTATCGGATTGAAAAATCGTATAGATTGCTGGATTAAAATATTTGATTTCAATATTGAATTGGAATGATTTTCAATGTGGAAATTAAGTTCGGATATTGTATATTTGATTGAAAAATAGAATTGACTATTTAAAAAACAAACACAACTAATCATGGAAACCCCAAGTCAATGAATGTTTTTCTTTTTTTTAGTGAGAGAAGAAGGGGAATGTGAGGGTGAGATATATCATAAAATGAGTAATCCACTTTCAGTGTGTATTGATGACAGATATGCAAATATCTTCCGTATAACTGGTCCATGGTCATCATTGATCAATGAATAGCAGGTCACGACTTGCGGGACCCAAAAACAAAGATGAACTCATGCCATACGTGCTTACTGAACAATTACCACAATTACATAAAATTTCCTCCAAGTAAATTAATATGATTTGTTAGTACAATACATGGGGAAGACAGTTTTGGTATGGCTTGTTTTTCTTTCAGGGTTTGTAAATCAAACTTATTAAAATTCGGATACAGGATGTGAATTCGAGCAGGATAGCATCACAATTATAAAATAAAGCTAGCTAGAGCCGTCATACAAATGAAACATGAAACCAGTTTATTTCTTCTTTAGTCGATATCATTTCAAACATTTAAGCAAAACAAACCAACACGGTCACTAATTCATTCGTCCCGTTCGCCATAGATCAAGCCCAATATAAATCAGCTCAAAGATCACCAACCCCATCAATATTACTGAAACATACCAAAACCGATTTTCTTTCCATATGTTTTTATGTCGGTCCCGAGATTTTGAAAGAATAAAACTATTATAAAAATAATTATTTCCTCCACCTACTAAACGCTTTTTAGCCAAAGAAAATACGGCATCGATTTGTCCATAATGGATCCGCCGTGAGCAGCTGTTGGAAATACCACGGCACCCGAACAGCTGCACCATAACTGACTGATCCGTTGATCCGGTTCCGTTGTAGGACAAATAGTAATGTTCCTTTCGCCAAAATATTCCAGGGCCTATAGTTCGTGCGGCTGAACCACTTATACAAGTGCTAAAAACGGTAAAATTGTACAACAGCGGTGTGATCCAAATTTCTATTCTCAAACAGCCCTCCGCCACGTCAAGATGTTTGACGCTGTTAAACGGACTGTGACCAAAGTTGTCTTCAATGCTATTGATGATGGTTCCCTCGAAGAAAAACCACTGATGGTCCATGTAGTTGTCTTCAATTGCTGCAATGCTTGCGAAACAGTTTGGGGCAAGTAGAGCAAGTGAATGTTGTTGTAAGGAAAGCACGGCAACGATAACTAGGGTCGTGCGATTCATGGCCACGATAAGTCGGATAGGACGGAATGCGGAAAAATGGAAGCATTTGTGGATTTTTAAGTACTTAATGTACATACTGAATCACTGCGTTCTATTGTATTGCACAAAAAGGAACTTCCCCAAAGGAACGCATCTGCTGGTACTATAACTGCTGGTCTTCGTACTATCCCCAGTGCAGTGCGTACCCATGCTTGGCACACCCTTCCGTTACGTCCGCATATAATGTTTTCTACTGTTCCCAGAGTCCATTGGTTTTTTGCAGTTCCTCCCACTATTAGAACCAAATCTCCTTCCTTCAGCTCCTTCAATTCCTCGAACCTCTTACATCTTCTCGTTATTACAGGCAGATACTCCTTAATCCACCTACTCCACATTTGATTTGTTATGTACTGAGCCAATTTCAAGCTGCTCCTTAGCACTGCTGATTTACTCAGACGTTCGCTTGGTATTATCTTTATGCCCGTTGAACTGCCTAGCAGAAAATGGTTTGGGGTCAACGCCTCCTTATTTGCTGATTCCAGGGGTATGTATGTGAGAGGCCTCGCATTTATCATTGCTTCAGCATCGAGAATTATGGTCTCCAGTACCTTGTCGTCTGGTTTACGGCTAGATTCATTAATCGAGCCTATAGCGACCTTTACCGAACGAACCAAGCGTTCCCAGACGCCTCCCATGTGAGGAGTTGCTGGTGGTATAAATTTCCAACTGGTGTTGATACTGGTGAAAGTTAAGGCAAGTGCGTCATTTATTTCTCTAAGCAACTCGTTACTCGCTCCCTGAAAACAGGTTGCGTTATCAGAGTAAATCTCTGCAGGTGTGCCGCGTCGAGCTACAAAACGACGAACAGCCATGTTACACGATTCCTTTGACACGCTATGCACCACTTCTAAATGTATGGCTCGAATGGACAGACATGTAAATAATGCTATCCAACGCTTTGCAGTGCTTCTACCAACTCGTACCAAAACGGGTCCAAAATAGTCCAACGGATGTAAAGGGTCGTATAAACGTTGAGAGTCGGGCCGCTGGAAGGGGTGCCATTGGAGGGTTTTGGGGTGTAGCCTTTGCAACACGACAGGTGGAACAGTTTTTTATAATCTTACCACTAAGCGCACGAAGCTTTGAAATTTCAAAACGCTGGCGAATTTCGTTTACTACTGTTTCCCGATTCGCATGTTTATACTGCCGATGGTACCAGTCGACAATCAACCAAGTGATGTAGTGTTTCCGTGGGAGTATGGCCGGATACCGTGTTTCAGTAGGTATGTAGATCGCCAGGCCAATTCTAGCACGCATACGAAGTATACCATCATTATCGACGAATGGCCACGTTTTATAAATTGAACTAGATTTCGAAACTGTTGCGTGGCGGGCTTCTGAAGTCCACGTGTTGCACCAAGAACTTTAACTTCTTTTCCGAACCCTTCCGATTGTGCCATTTTCCACAGACTCCGTTCCGATCTTATCAGCTCGTCATGTTTCAGAGATCCGGTAACAGTTTTTTGGTTGTATCTCTTGCGTTGCAAGTTGTCTATGAAACGGTGCACGTAAGCCATGGCTCGATGTAGTCTGTTCCATTGACTAAACCTGTGGCATCTATCAATGAAGTAGGCGCCCAGTGCGCATTGCAACGTTTTATCTCTTCAACGGTGGTTGAAGCCACAGGTTGTTTAGGCCATGTAGTCTCAGTTTTATATAGGAATGCTGGTCCGCGAAAACAATTGCAATCACTTCGGAAATTGAGGTCATTTTTCCATTTTGTGGCTTCATCGGCAATGTTCATTTTTTGAAGGAATCCAACGCCAATCACTAGGATCGCTCAACGTCAGAAGCTCTCCAATTCGCAGCTCGACAAATTTGTTGTACCTTCTGTGATCCGATTTAATCCATGCAAGGACAGTGCTCGAATCACTCCAATAGTATCTGCGCGATACAGAGAGGGCACAGAGAAACAGACGTCTCACTAACAAAATGCAATCAAAATCATCGTCACGAAAACATTATCCCCCAATGCTAAAATCACTGTGAGTGGTCATGCGGCAACCAGATGGCGGTAGTGCGCAAACGTCAAACACAAGCAAAATCGATGGAAGCGCCATCGGTGGCCGATTGACCACCTACATAAAATTAAATTAACCGTTAAAAAGGTGAACGATGGAACATGTGCTAAGTGAGACGTCTGTTTCTCTGTGGAGAGGGTGTGACTTGTTTCGACCGATTCCTGCAGCTTTCAGTTCGAGTCGAGGAATCGATAAGGTTTTTAGAGGAGCAACTTTGGTTTTAGCCCCGATTAGAGACACTTGAACACGGCTTTCAGACACTAGGAGAAAGTATCCTACACAGGAGTATGCTGATTCGCTGGCATCGACGAATACGTGGATTTCAATGTTACCAACGTCCTTTGACTTTGGTGAGAAGAAGTAGCTTCTTGAAATTCGTATATTTCCAACTTTCCTAACATTCCAGTCCAGCGATGCTACCGTTTACAAATTTCAGCGTTAATAGGTTGGTCCCAGTCGGATCCAGTTGCCCAAATATCCGGGATTATCACTTTACCGTGTATCAGATAAAAGGAAATAAATCCTAGAGGGTCGAAAAGACTCATTACGACTTTGAGCACTTCTTGTTTTGTGGGAATATGCTCAGGTTGGAGTATTCCTAGAAGTTCGATACGCGGGGCAAAACAGTAGGTGAAAGCGTCTTCCTGCGGCAGCCACCTCATGCCAAGAACAGACTCCACCGATTCTCCCCTTTCCAATAACAGTTCTTTGGATTCGTCCTCTGAGCTTTCCCCTATTCCGCGTAGAACAGTAGCGTCGTTGCACTTGAACTTCGTCAACTGAATTCCACCTTTCGAATGAACGAACTTGACCTCATTCACTACCTTGATAGCTTCCTCAATAGTAGTGAAACTATCAAGGTAGTCATCTACATAGTGGTTCTCATGTATTGCTACAGCTGCTCGTGGATACTTGTCGGCAAATTCGGATGCGTTAAAGTTTTTAACGTATTGCGCCGATGCGGGTGACGATGTCGATCCGAAAGTTAGAACGTCCATTACGTAAATTTGTGGTTCCTTTTCGGGTTCGTTGCGCCACAGGAAACGCTGTGACTGTTGGTCCGATTCGAAACATTTCTTTTATGTCTGCGGTTACAGCTATTGGATATTGGCGAAAGCGAAAAAGCACTGTTGTTAGTGGGATCAGCATGTCCGGTCCTTTCAATAGTTTGGAATTTAGTGACACTCCATTAGTCTTGGCGGATGCGTCCCAAATTAACCGGATCTTGTTAGGTTTCTTTGGGTTCGTGACAACACCCAAAGGGAGATACCAGACACGTGCGGTGTTGGAGGACTGAAGCTCTTGCTGTGTTGCTTTATGAGCGTAACCCTTTGCTTCATACTCAAGGATCATTGATCGAACGTCTTCCCTTAATTTCGGCTCCCTCGAGAGTTTCCTTTCAAGGTACTGTAGACGGCGCAAAGCTGTTGAATAGCTATCGGGGAAATTTGGGTTGTCGGTGTTCCACAGGAGTCCTGTTTCGAAGCCTCGAATTGTCCGTCTCGTAGTCTCTTTCAGTAACCGCATCGCCCTTTTCGTTTCATCAGATTCAGGTTTCTGGATACATCCTGTAGTTCCCACCAGGTCTAGAGCAAGAAGTCGCGTAATTGTTCATTTAACTGTCTATCCGAGTCCATCGCAGCACTAGTGTGAATGTTGAGAGATGATCGACTTGCGGACAATCCCGAAACGCATCCATATACGCCCCATCCTAGTCGACATTTTGCTGCAATGGGTTCGCCCAGTGCCCCTTCTCGAATAATCTGTGGTACACCCAGCTGAAGGTTTTCCAGTCCAATAAGCAGCTTCGGTTGCACCTTGTCCAGATCTTCAATAGGTAACCCACGTAGATGAGGAGATTGTCTCGCCAGCTCCTTAAACTTCAGCGTTTGCGTAGGAAGCGCTAAGCCAACAACAGTGTGAACATTGATTAGCTTATGATCAGTGTTGTGCTGAATCATTATCAGACGATAATGATTGCAATTTTCATGTGAAAACTTTTCACGTGAAAACAGTAGGCGAGTTGTCGCCGGCGACAACTTTTCAAATTTTGTACTCATACGATAATAAACACAGAATTTTCATTCAATCATTATTCTTTACTAATATCAGCTAATTGTCAACAGTCACGTTATATCTTCTATTTGGCGTTATGGTTTCATGATAGTAAGGAAAAAGAGTTCAAAATGTAACGGCAAATGCTTCAAATCAAGATACGATTTTCATACGATTATCAATCGCTGGCGAGTCTTAATCACTTGATTATTTAAAAGTAAGATCGCGGGTGAGTTTGATCTTTCCCGATTATTCGAAAATTTGATTTTTTCCAACCCTGCTTATGATAGACAGAACCTCTTTTTCCTGCTATATGCATTTGAAGTATCTGCGACTCGTTTTCTTCGCGGGTAATATTGCCGGTCCACTGCAGTGTTAGAGAATTATTCGAAATAATGGAGATTGTTTCTCCATTTGAGTAGGATGTCTAGAAGAAACATTCACGAAATGGGAGGCCGACGTGGAAGGTGATGATGGATGAAGGAGTGTGTGGTGTTTGAGACGGCAACCCTGTACTGCACATCCTTGCCATGACTTACATGGTCAGTTACCTTGGCCGTTCAGACATGTCCTGCAGAGCCCTCTATGTTGGACGAATCTCCAACGATCATCTACTTCAAGCGGCTTAAATTGTGAACAATCATATAGACGATGGTCTTCATCATCGCATAACGGGCATGTCCTTCTTATTTTTCTGTTCTCGTGGTTAGAACGATCAGGTGAAGTGCCCCAGTCCTTCGGTCTGCTTTTCTCATTTCGGGATGTTTTTCCATGCACTGGTAAGTCAAAGGAAACTTCACTAGCCACAGTAACCAATCTGGACATAAATGCTCCGAACGTTCTCAACGACACTTCCGTATACTGGCTTTTGTATACAGCCCAATCCAGTCTCAGAGGGCCAGGTAGTTTTTCTACTAATTCCTGCATTAGGATTGGATTGTTAAGGTGCTTTTCCTGATGGGCAGCGGTAAGGTGGTCAACCAGATTTTGAACTGCCAGCCCGAACTCCATGATAGTCTCCATTCTGTCCTGTTTCGGAAGTGGCACTCGGTGAACTTTTTCCAACAAGGATCTAACCAGCAGTTCTGGCCTACCGTACAGTGTTCTCAGTGTGCGTATTACATGTGGCACACTCGATGGAAGGAGTAAACGGCGCCGTACTGACTCTAGGGCATGCCCTCTCAGACACCGCTGTAAACGAATCAAATTCTCTGCATCTGAGTAGCCGCATGCATTGGTAGACTGCTCGAAGCAGCTAATGAATATTGGCCAGTCCTCAGCGTTTCCGTTGAAGGTCGGTAATTCCTTACCCATAACTTGTCGTGCTGCTATATGATGTGTATCTAGAGTTACCGAATTTGAATGCTGGATATCGGTTGCCAACTTTTCATCCGGTCTCATAATTGCTCCTACGACTCTTCCTGGAATCACTGCCTCCGCTGATTTAACTCCTACTGATACTTCTACGGGTACCCTTCCACCAGCGTCCTTACCTCTATACTGTGAGGCGATTTCTGAGAACACGGTGGGATCATCTTGCTCACGAATCAATGGCGCTTCTCCTAGACTTTGTTCAACGCGGTGCTGCTCTAACCAATTCGATACCTTTTCTCTCGAATCAACAGCTGATCCATGTCTGCTACTGTTTTCAGCCATCTGACGGAGCAGTTCGTGCTTTTGATCTAGCGACTGTTGTCTAATCAGCTGCTGTTTAGCTTGAAACGACTTTTCCTCTTGAATTTGACGTTCTCGGAGTCTTCTTTCTTCTTCAACAAGTTTCCGTTTCTCCTCCAACTGACGACGATCTTCAATCTCTTTGTTCCTAATAGCTACTTGTTCCTTCAAAGCCTGCTCTTCCAAATGTTGTCGCTCTTCCAGCAACTTCATTTGTGCTTCCAATTGGGCCGCCCGAGCACTAGAAGTCATGCTTGCGGAGGGTGTTTTAGAAGTTTTCTTCGAACGTTTTGCAGACTTCGTAGACTTGTTGTCAGCTCCAGGTAGCTTAAGATTCTGCATTTTGCTTACACTTGCCGCCAGTGCCTCACACTCATCGCACAAATATTTGCGATCCTTGATGGACTCGTCAACTTTTGCACACCCGAAATGGGTCCTTTGTTGACACTGATCGCAAGCCACCATTTGCGTCTCAGCGGAGTCGCGCCGATTGCATTTTTTCGCCAGTAGTTGAATCAAGACGTCCAATCTCCATCGTGCCACGTACAAAATTCTTAAAGATTTGTGGGCAGATATTTCTCCAAATCTTAATTAAGCAAGTTCGATGGGATGGGTGTATGGGTGAATGCCTGGATCGGGCCTCGATATAACGTTGTAGTAGCAGCCTATACTGAGCCTATACTGAACATGTAAATTAATGTATAACAGATTTGAATCATTTGTTTGAGAAACTGCATAAGTCCATTTTACACTATTTCGAGAAAACAACAAAAAAACTGTTTTTGAACAAACTTGCACCGAACCTTTCGATTTCTTCGATACCGATCAATAGTTTTTGGCAAAACTCAACACCCTGGGGCACTTTCAATTGCTCTTCAAAGTACGTGGACATATGTAGTTTCTCAAACAAACGAAAAAAAAATCATACATTCCAGAACAAAATTTTTTTTCGTGTTTTTTGCCAGAATACGTATTTTTGGACGAGGATTCAGATTATATAAAAATCTCATTTTGGCCAAAAATGTTACATATGCAGTTTCTCAAACATACGGTTCATTTGTTCCTACAATCAGATCGTGAGATCAACCGATTTACCTTAGGTTTCTTTGAACATAAACTGTATAGATTGCTGACTGTATAGACTACCGTAGAAAGCTTTTGCTTTTGTGCTAGACGGTTCTGGACAAATAATTCTGTGCTGGACAAATAATTCAATGAATTAATAGCAAACATACGTTGATGATAGGAATTTGTTAGCAAATTAATACATACTTATGCTGCTAAATCAGTTACTAAACCTCAAATTATACACTTCAGCGTAGTAGCAGTAGTAGAATACGTTATTCAATAATTTCGTAAATAATAGTAAATAGTAATCGCCTAGAGAACAACTAGCCAGGAAAGCAGTTCAATTTCTCCGAGTCATCCCCATTTGACAGCTTATCAATAGTACATCTACATCTGCGCCTTCATGCGACACTCATAGGTAAACAAGACGTCAAATACAACTCGCCGCGTACTGTTCGCCCGTCGACTCAACGAGGGGTTTCGTCGTCACAGTTACTTAATTTTTATTTCTTGTAAAAATTTACCGGGTAATGTTCTCCGCGTACCCATTATTTCGCATATTATGGGTAATTAATTTTCCATTATGTGGCCACCGCTTACCCTTGCTTAGGAAATCGAAGCACACCGGCATCGTTGGGGAGAAAGATTCATGGAATCCATTGCCGAAGGACGTTGGTTCTACTTTCCATCATGGTCACCAATTGTCACACCATGTATGATTCTCCCAACAACTGGTGCAACTCGTGGTTCATTCGCCTCCTCCATGTACTAACTGTACCCCCCTTTGAATGAAATGCAGCACTATCCTTGAGTCTTGTTTGTAAAGAATCATTTTCGCAGAGGACCCGTTTGAACGTTTTGTCAGTTAAGAACGGCGGTAAACTTCATTCAATCAAAGCTTCTTGTGCAGTCCCAAGTGCGTACAATTTCCTGCCACGATACGTCTCCGAATCTCTCCACGGCTGGCATTGTTTTTGGCGGTCACCAGGAAGCCCAAGTACATGAATTCTTCAACCACCTCGATTTTTCCTCACCGATACGAACTCGTGCTCGATGGCCAGCATTGTCTATTCTTGAGCCTCTTTTTGTCATGGATACCTACTTCATCTTGGACTTGTTGTTAACAGATCCGATTCGATTAGTTTCTCCTCCATCGTCTAAAAGTTTGGCGATTTGCCTTTCCGTTTCTTGATTAAGTGATTTCGATGTGGCCTTGTGGATATTCTTGTGGGGGATTCTTGCAAATCAATCTTTTTGAAATTTCGAATACATGCTGCATTGCTGCATAAGCGAATTCGGGCAAGATGGATCTCAATCAGGCTTGTAAAATGTCATCTGCATGTCATTTGACTAATTTGTTCATAACTTTCTTCGAAAGCCAAATTTACTTCAAAATTTTAGATGCACGCATAACGCTTGAGTAGTGCTATATTTTTATCCAAAGGTACATTGCTCTAAATATAACATCCGAGGCTAGAGAGTGAAATCTCTCCAAAATGTCACGTGTCATTTGACATAATGTCATTTGAATGACATTTTGCCTCCCACGCCCCAGATTACATATTTACAGCAATGTCTTGTTAGACAAAGTTGTAGCCACATTTAAGCGCTATAAGTTTGCCATACTTGATGGTTGATAGCAAACTACTGAAAAAAGTTCTGGGAAAATTATGAAAGAGAATCCAAATGACATTTTACAACACTGATCTCAATAATAAAACCAAACCTGCCAGAGCCAAATATTTTTTTCAAACCAAACTACTATTTTATTAAAGTTTACTAATTCATTCGTCCCGTTCGCCACAGATCAAGCCCAATATAAATCAACTCGAAGATCACCAACCCCAACAATATTATTGGCATGTGCCAAAACCGTATCCATCTGCCGTTTTCCTTCCACACGTTTTTATTTCGGTTACTGGTTTTTCTAAGAATAACGCTATTATAAAAATTACTATCAATTTGTCTTACAAAACGCTTGTTAGCCCGAGAAAATACGGCATCGATTTGTCCATAACGGAACCGCCGTGGGTGGCTGTTCGATATACCACGGCATCCGACAAGCTGCATTGTTACTGGCCGGCTGGTCCCGTTGAAGAACAAATAGTAATGTTCCTTCCGCCAAGAGATCCCATTGGAAGGATCGATAATTAGTGGAAACGGGTCAGTTACACAGATGCTATACACAGTGAAATTGTACAACTCCGGCATAATCCAAACTTCCAGCCTCAAGCAGTCTTTCGCCACGTTAGGATGTTCGACGTTGTTGAATGGACTGTGACCAACGTTGTCTTCGGTACCATTGACGATGGTTCCCTCGAAGAAAAACCATGGTTGGTCCATGTAGTTGTCTTCACTTGATTCGATGATTGGAACACAGTTTGCGGAAAGTGCAGCTTCTGAATGTTGTTGTAGGGAAAGCATGGCGGCAATGACCAGAGTCATGCGTTTCATGACAACGATAAGTTGAACGGCGTCGGTTGAATGCGAAAAAGTTAAAGAAATTACGTAGTTTTTCACGGATTAAATAATTCCGTTCTATTATGTTTCACACAAAGGAACTTCCCCTATACGCATCTATAAATGACGTTAATGGCATTTATTTAATGATAGAATCATCTTTATACATAGATCTGAGACAAATTGCCTGCACCAGTAATGGGTGCATTGTTCCGTCAGTGGTAATATACAGTGATGATATCTATTGATTGTTTGTGGGGCCACCCGCTATTGACCAAAATAAAAACACCCCCTAAAAATTAAAAAAAAAAAATCTAATAAAGAAATCAGGGAATGAGCAATAGACAAATAAAGAAAAAATACCTCAATAATGCAGAATTTCCATAAACAATAAAAACATTCTAAGACAATAAAAACCTAAGCACTTTAAAAAGTAAAATTGAAATTACAAAAAAAAGAATTTTATTAAATTAAAATTTTCTATTCAACAAAATACAAGAACGAACTTTTCGGAATCCAATTATGGTTTCACCTCGCGTTTTCGATGGCACCAGTCAATTCTGAAGCAACGAGCAGCTGTCCTTTTTTTTATGCTATGCTTGCTGCGATGCAGCAAAGCCAAAATAAAAGATGTTATTATTATTATTTATACGTTGCTTCTTTGTTAAGATTGGTGCCTCTTAAAATGCGAGGTAAAATTTATTTGGATTCCGAACAGTTTCATCTTGGCGGTACCTCATTCATAGTAAGAACCTCACGGAATCCAAAACTAAATACATTCGCGTTTTCAATTCACTCAATACGGAAGCAAAGCACATAGCAAATAGTTTAAGAAATTCAACGACGTGTTAAATATGTAGCTAATCCCAACAAACAAATAAACATACGATATTCAATAAAATTTGACTGAATTTCACAAGCAAGTACAGTTTAAATATATTTCGATTTTAAAGAACGCTAAGATCGATTGAATTTTGTGTTTATTTACATGCTCTAAATATGTGCATGAAAATACATTTAAAATCATAACATATTTTTATCTGTGCACAACTGTCATTCCACGAGGATTGTTCTTAATAAGATTCAATTTTTTTTAATTTGAACTTGTGGTTACTCTATGAGCATCCGATAAACTGGTTTAAGGTAGCCTCACACCTCGGGAATTTGGTTCGCGGATTTTTTCCCCATGCATTTTTGCATATGCGATGTTCCGGAATTTGGACACGGAAAATCAAAATCCCGGCCCCATTTAAAATACACGGGGCTCAAAATCCGCTGGAAAATTTTCCCGAGGTGTGAGGCAGCCTTTATGGCTGCCCTCTTTGCTGTTTTGTTTTGATTCTGCGTTCCGTTCCACGATGTTCCATTATTCGTTTCTCGCAGAGTGTATTATAGACAGAGTGTAAAATAATCAAAATTTTTTGGTGAAGTCCACCTTCCTTCACTTGTCAGCTCACTTCCAGACACATTCATAGTCGGCTCTGGACTGTCAATATTCGGTTGAATATTAGTCATTGAATATTTATGCACATTTTACAAATTGATAAATTATCTGAAATCTGAACACGTTTCAAATGAGTAAAGCAATTTATCACATAGAACTGAATCTGATTTTCATCCGCGAGGCACTTTCAACGGTAAACAACAACATAAACAATGCTAATTATGTTTTTTTCTCCACATAGTAAGCACACTCAGTGACAGTCGAATGAATGAGTTGGTGGAGCAGTCGTCTGACTATGTCATTCTATGTTTTGAACATTCATGCGATGCTTGTCAAAATTCGGACTGAATTTGCTTCATGAAGATGAATATTTTAAGCTCTTAAATCTACCTTTTGAACTGTCAAACCGTCTACCTATCTTGAAATGCTTGTTGATAAGGCTGAAGTATTGTTATCGCCTAATGATTTTCATTCATTTATTTAGTTTACATCTAAACAAATAACACTGAATCAACAATTTGACGCCACAATACACGGTTCGAGGCCGTATCTCTCCATCCACGCTCGCCAAGTCGTTTTGCACCTGGTCTGCCCATCTCGCTCGCTGCGCTCCACGCCGTCTCGTACCTGCTGGATCGGAAGCGAACACCATCTTTGCAGGGTTGCTGTCCGGCATTCTTGCAACATGTCCTGCCCATCGTACCCTTCCGGCTTTAGCTACCTTCTGGATACTGGGTTCGCCGTAGAGTTGGGCGAGCTCATGGTTCATTCTTCGCCGCCACACACCGTCTTCTTGCACACCGCCAAAGATGGTCCTAAGCACCCGTCTCTCGAATACTTCGAGTGCTTGCAAGTCCTCCTCGAGCATTGTAATAATTAACAACGCCTAATGATTATTATGGCGAATTTAAAAACACACTTTAGTACATCCACCAAAAAATTAGCATCGAGAAACTGCCCTGTTTGCGTTCTGTGGGTAATTCGGTTATCGAATTATAAGCTTTAGAAGTGAACACTCCCGTAAAATCACTTGAAGAGTTGAACAAAAAAAAGGTGAACGATACTAAAAAATTAGTATCGTTCAGAATCAGTGTAAGCAGATCCTCTTTGAGTAACTTTACTTTTTCAGAAACTTTGTTTTCTGCTAAATGACGTTTGAACACTTTTTAATTTGAACAATATTCAAACCAACGAGGCCAAATTAAAGACACCTTCGGTTTGAACATTGTTCAAATAAAATAGTGTTCAAATTAAAAACGGTCATATTACCGGAAGTCCACGGTATAATCAAACACCCGGGGAAGAGCCGTTGAGCCGAATACCGTTCGGCCGAATGCCATTTGCCGCAGGCCACTAGGCTGAAAGTTGCTTGGCCGAACAGACTATTAAACCCAATAGGTCGTTTTGGCCGAATAGGTCATTTGACCGAATAAAACATTTGGCCGTCCTATTTGGCCGACAGGTCATTTGCCGAATAGGTCATTTGACCGAATAAAACATTTGACCGAATAGAACATTTTACCGAATAGGACATTTGGCCGGACAAATGATTTGACTGAACATGTCATTTGGCCGAGCAGAACATTTTGCCGAATAGGTCACCTGAAAAGTGAGAAATGAGGTGAGAAAAGTGAGACGTCTTACTTCTCACTCCTTATTTCCCACAATGGGACGTCTAACTACTCATTTCTCACTTCTCACTGTGAAACGTGAGAAGAGAGAACTCACTTCTCACTGCGCACTACTCACTTTCTACAGTGAGAAGTGAGACGTCTCACTTTTCACACCTCATTTCTCACTCTTAAAATAACCTATTCGCCCAATTGTCCTATTCGGTCTAATGACCTTTTCGACCAAATGACTTTCGGCCAAATTGTTTTTTCTTCAGCCTAGTGGCATTCGGCTTAATGGCTTTCGGTCTAATGGGCTTCGGCCAAACGGCTCTTACCTTCAATAACCTACCAGAAAACATCTTGGAATGGACCGTGAATTGAACTCGCCATCTCCGCATTGGCAGTCCTACGCCTTTGCACACAAGGCTACCTTGACATCCAGTGTACACACTGCTTGTCCCCGAATTATCTCTGTAGGATAACATCGGCAAGCATTTACACGTTTATTATGGACGGTAGAAAGCGCAAAGCCCCGTTCATAGCGATGAGGAAAAGTGTGACTGTCAAGACTGACCCTTGAGGTTTACCCGTTTCCTCCTTGAAGGATCCTTGAAGAAGTAGCGGATAAAGACGCTGATACAAAAACACCTTAATAAAGCTTTAAAAAAAGACGCTGATACGCTAAAGATATAAAGCCGTCTACGTTTTGTTAAACTCCAGGGATACCAAGCGTTCTTTCGTTCTTTCTTTAATGCGTTCTTTCGGAAGCCAAGTATTCTAACTGCTTCCAGCTTCCCGAAAAGCCGGTGGTTTACCAACCTATTGGGCATTGGCCCATAATTGGAAGTGTCTCGGGTAGGAACGTTGTTCGTCGAAATTGAAATCACAAAGCTTTGTACGGAACGTCCAGGTTGACCAGGTCCAGAAATAGTAACTTGGCAGAAGAGGGAATTTTTACTCCAAGATGAATACACTATTAGGTGTTCCAATCTGCCAAATTCATGTAAGAGAAGAAGGCGGGGTTGAAAAATTCATTTTCAGTGCAAAACGTAAGCAAACTCGCGCTGACTTTCGACGATTCGGCCGAAACGATTGGATTTACCATTGGCCTATTGGGATTGACCTTTGATGAAAAACAATCAAAGTTTCGAAGTTTCTGATTTTGAAGCATGTGTGATAAAATAGCTCACTATTTTTGGTTCCTTTCCATAAATAAATAATTTGCACAAGATACAGAGATGTCCCGATTTTTAACATGTTCAAATTTTGTCTGCCCCTGATTTCGTCTACACCTGATTTTATGGCAGTTTTGATATGATGGCTTCATGATCCAGTTTTGCCATTTTTTTACAGAATTTTAAACTAAAAAATAATACGAAAAACAACTAATTACTTCGTCTGTTACTTGTTATAAATTATTTTATGAATTCGGAAATTTTTAGAAAAAGATTTATTTCAAATGATTTGGAAAAAAAACAATTAATTGCCATACATTTAAGTTATTTTGACCTTTTTTCTTATTTACATTAATTTACGTTTGATACATTAATATTACAGGTCAAGTGGTTGGCCGTATGCCCTTCATCTTTGTAATATATATATATATATATATATATATATATATATATATATATATATATATATATATATATATATTTTTTTTTTTTTTTTTAATTTGTTTCGTTTTTTTTTTGTTCGATATAAGAAAATCCTACATGATAGCCTAGTCAAGGCATTATTTGTTTGAAATATCTTAGAACTAAATTTGATAACCTATCTACCTAATTCAACTACAATTTGATAACCTAGATTGGAACGAGCACCCCAATAGCTAGCTGGTCTGAAAAGGCGCAACGGACCCTAAACCTTTCCTTGCCCTCACCGAAGCGCTCTTGTAATGTTTTGATCCCGACCAGCCGGTGGACCTCGGAAGTTCGTATCCTGGGAGGAGTGTTGAGGATCATCCTCAGTAACTTGTTTTGAACTCTTTGGAGTTTCAGATGATGAGTTTTTGTGCAGTTCTCCCAGACCGGCATACCGTATTAGATCACGGAGAGGATGATTTGCTTGCAGACAGCAAGCTTATTTTTCAGGGACAATGACGACCGACGGTTGATCAAAGGGTACAGTAGTTTCAACAAAACGTTACACTTCGTCACCGTCTTGTCAACCTGTTGACGGGAAATGAGCTTGTTGTCGCTTGTTAGCTTGACCAAGGTAGTTGGCCTTATTGGCCCATTCCACAGTCGTGCCATTGAGGATGATTTCACCGACCGATTTATACCGATTTATGACCGACCGCGTCGGAAACCAAACTGTTCCTCGAGCAAGATGTTGTGGTGTTCGGCAGGCTCAAGTAACTGGCTATGAATCGCCTTGCCAACAGTTTGGATAACCCTGAGAGAAGGCTGATGGGACGATAGCTTTTCGGAGAGGAAGGATCCTTCCCAAGCTTCCGGATGGGGATGGGGACGATGGAAAGTAGCTGAGCCGGAGACACTGATTAAAGAGCAGCGAAAGGTGCTCGAAGAACAGAGCACTCATATGTTTGAGCTCAAGATTCAGGGTGCTGTCGAAGCCTGGGGCCTTCATGTTTTTCGATGATTTGGCATAGGCCGTCAATTCGCCAGCTGTGATCTCCAACTCCTCAGAGAAGTCGTTGGCAATAAGATGGATGTTGTAAGCATGCTCATTAACGGCTGCTTAGTGTGGACTGACGATGTTCTGTCCAAGGTTGTGTGAGTTGATGAAGTGACGACCTATTTCAGAAACCTTCTCAGCAGGAGTTATCAAGCGATCCTTAGAGCTATTGCTGTCTAATGGGATCAGAGGTGGAATGGGTCGAGGCTTAGATTTTAAAATTTTTGTTAGCTTCCAGAACGGTTTAGCACAGTCTGGGAGAGCGTGGATCTTATTGGAAAAATCGCTATTTCTGAGGTCCACCATTCTGGCCTGGATAATTTCGGTCATGCTTTTGCACCGGGTCTTAAGAGTAGGGAGCCCAGTATGTTGGTACTGCCTGCGAGCAGAGATGCATCCTGAATAGAACATGAGCCAAGAGCATGCCTTGGTGTTCAAATTTTTGAACTCTGAACACAGTTCAGTGTGCACTGGGTTGGTACGCAAGCAAGACGATCATAATAACTAAGATTCCTTAGATTTGGAACTATGCAAAAACATACGAGCATGCTTGTTTTCTATCCGTTAGATGCCCACGTGTTTCATTACTAGTCGAAAAATGAGTAGCATGCCGTCTATTTCTTTCTCCTCGAGGAAATCCTTCAGCTCGATGGCTTTGCTCACTCTAGCAGCCATTTTCAATGAAGAGCATGCCAAGAGTGAAGATCTGGTCTAAATGGGTTTTACAGCCGAGTGGAGAGCTGCGCAAATATTGGCATCAGTTGCTCCGGGTTGTAGAGCGGAGCAGTTTCTTCCGGTGGAACATTGTCGTTCTCCGGCTGCCGACGGAATCCAGGAGAAGAGATCGGGGGCCATTCGCTGGAGGATGGAGCCGGCGGTGCTGGAGCTTGAACAGACGCAGCTGCTGCTGCTAGTCGCTCGTGCGGTTGTAAAGGCTCCCCAGACCTAAGCGATTTCATCGCCGCTACGGCGACAACTAGTCACCGCGATTCTATCGTTGGGTCGCTGCAGGAAATGTTCTATTTACACTTCCATACCAACGGCGACAGAATCGCTGTCGCCAAGCGATAGAATCGCGTCGTGACTGTCGCATCGCGTGTGTTTGGGGAAACCTTAATAGTGGGAGGATTGCAATCGCACAATGGGGAGCCGAGATGGCTGGAAAGTTCACCTCGTTGAGAGCAGGAACACGGTTCTTCTTTGGCAGGTGATGGCAGCCTTCTTTTGAATTCCCAAAAATACCATCAGGACAGTTCTTGGTTGTAGCCCGATGTTTGTCGCCACAGTTGGTGCACTTGGGATCAGCCACCTCCATCTTGTCGCACTCTTCGGTCGGGTGGGGTTCGCCACACTTGTTATAGCGCGGCTTCATGCGGCAGTTCCTGGTGCCGTGCCCGAAGTTGAAGCAGTTGGTGCACTGCGTGACGTCACGGTACACTGGCCGATTTCACTTCCAGTCAACGACCAGCTTCAGGTCCTTCCACGTGGTGGAGCCGTTCTCCACCGTACTCATACTTGTGGACATCGAGGAATTCCATGACGGATTGATTATGGTGCTTGTTAGCAGGCATCACTTTCACGCCCTCGCTGCAGAGCCGAAAAGTACATTTCAGCCCCTTAGTGATCAGCTGGCGAATTTTCAGGCACAAATCCGCTGAAACAACTTTCACAAAACTCCTTGGCCGGTGGGCCCTCCTTAGCCGTGCGGTAAGACGCGCGGCTACAAAGCAAGACCATGCTGATGGTGGCTGGGTTCGATTCCCGGTGCCGGTCCTGGCAATTTTCGGATTGGAAATTGTCTCGACTTCCCTGGGCATAAAAGTATCATCGTGTTAGCCTCATGATATACGAATGCAAAAATGGTAACTTGACTTAGAAACCTCGCAGTTAATAACTGTGGAAGTGCTTAATGAACACTAAGCTGCGAGGCGGCTCTGTCCCAGTGTGGGGATGTAATGCCAATAAAAAGAAGAAGAAGAACCTTTCACCAGAGTCTATTATATAGAGTTACGCAAAGAGGATCTTCTTACACTTATTCTGAATGATGCTCTTATTATTCTGTTGAAAACTTTCACTTTTGTTCAACCCTTCAAGTGACTTCACGGGAACGTTCACTTCTGAAGCTTTTTAATTCGATAACCTATAGTCACCCACATAGTGCAAACACGTGAGTTTCTTGTTGCAACTTTATTGGGGAATCTATTGATGTTTTTTGAAGCTGTTTCTAGATCAAATACATTTCAATTCATGCGTTTTAGTTCGCCATAATAATCATTAGGCGATAACAATACTTCCGCCTCACCAACAAGCATTTGTTTACTTTGCTCGATAGGCAGACGGTTTGACAGTTCAATAGGTAGATTTGGCTTCACTCTTTGCGCAACTCTATATATAATAGACTCTGCTTTCACAAACACGGGCGGGCACTTCTCCTTCCGCTCCGGTTGCACCTACGGCAGCTACGAATGCTGCTTCGTCGATTGGCACAACGAATATATGCTGCTCTGCAAAAACTGCTTGGAGGGGTTACCGGCGCCTCCAAGAGCAGTGCACTTAGGTACCTTTCCCGCCACCGAACGGCCACCAGGTCTCCCATGACGGATCCGGGAGAAAATAACGCCAACGTGACGAAGCGAAAACATAAACAGCGAACAAACGAAAAAAAAAAACACTTGGAAAAAAGTACGAGCAAAAAGCACGTCCGTACGCGCTGCTCTGCCGTAATCTGAAAAAGTGACGTATGCCCCATTTTACAACATACATTTTTTCCAGTTTTCTGTTATTCAACGTACACACCAGTCAAGCAGTTTGACGAACATTGATTCCGCCCCCAAGAAAACGCTTCGGTTGCTGCTTTGTTTGAACGTGTGTGAAGTTGTTCGAACAACCATTTGACAGTTGGCGGCTCGGTTGGAAAATATAAAAACGGTTTGATTTAGGTTTGAGTTGTCGGGGGTGGAGTCAAGGTTCGCCGAACATGTTTGAGCATTTGTAGTGAAGTTGCACAAACCCCTGTTGCAAAATACATCTACTAGAATAACACCATAACAGGGATTTGCGTATCAAGAAGAAAGTCACTGTTATCACGTTTACAACTATTTATTAATACGTAGAGAACGAAAAAAAAAAACAACACGTCTTACATTTCACGTTATCACAACAACATAACAAAAGCTGCGCCAATCGGTACATCCAAGGGGCTCGCCAAATCACATCTTCCTTGAGAGGGGTCAGACACTACTTACACTCCAACACTCCTCCTTAGTGTCGACCCTTCCACTCCTCCTGAACTCGAACTTCTTTCTCAAATCGATAGCTCCTCCTGTAGCCAAATAGCATCTGCTGACTATCTACTTTCATATTTACGGTTGTTTTACAAAAAATAGTGCCCCTCGCCGTTCACCAACTAGTACCACTTCGGATACTTTCAAAATACTGCATCCAACTGTCCCGAAGCAAACCGAGTATCCTTCTTCAATCATACAACCTACAGACAAGATTTCAAGCAATTCAACTTTACATTCACCGATCGTCCATCGGCATCAAGCCCACACGGTTAGATCAGACAACCCAAAATGAAGTTCAAACAACTCAAAATTAAGTTCATTTCACTTAATTTGGACCTTTGGTGGGGGAAGCCAATTTTGAGTTGGATGGCCCAACTCGGATTTGAGTAGTTTCCGTTTGATCCCGTGTGAAAAAGTACCTAAGTATTAAGTAGTTTCCACCTAATGTTAAGCTCAAATAGGTTTAAACAACCTAAATTTGAGTTCAACCCCTTTAACCTAGCGTTGGCTTCCCCCATCGAACTGCTATCGTTGGGTGGTTTTCTTTCTCTGTTTTTGACATCAAAGGATGGAATGAAAGAGATGCCAGATCGAAAACAACTCAAAATTTGGGTTGTTTGATCTACCCGTGCAGTACCACAAGCTTTCACAGACACATTCCATCCGTCTGCCAGACTCACTACCTCCTTGATTTTCCGAACGTTTTTCAATGGAAGGAGATTACTTGCCATGTGTCTTGTACAACCACTGTCAATAATCCATTCATCGTATCGGCAATTCACATTGTTCATCATTGTGAAACAAACTGAACCTCCATTATTTGCTCTCGAACTTCTTTTATTACAAGACGATTCTTCTTCTTCTTCTTCTTCCAACCATTTGGATTCCTGCTTCCGTCTGATCGCCACCAATTTCGGACAGTTGCGACGAAAATGCCCTTCTTCATGGCAGTAAAAACAAACACGTCTAACTGCTGCGGTGGAACTCCCAACATCCAAGCAACGCATTGCTGTATTCAGTTCCGGCTCTTGATAGTTTTCTGCATGTTCACACCTTCGTCGCCACTCGTCGAGAAGTTTGCCCTTGACATATTCCATTTTGAGATCGGCTTCGTCATGTTCTTCTAACGCGGTAATTAAGGGATTGTACGACGCTGGCAAACTTGAAAGCAATATTGCCACTATCCAATGCTCACCGAGTTTTTTCACCCATTCCTAGCAGCCTCTGGACCAAACCACACACTTCTGCCAAATGATTTGCCATGTTACCTCCTTCTGTCAAACGCAATGAGCAGAGCTTCCTTAACACATGAATTTTATTACACAAGGATCCCCGCTCATGGTAGCCTTTCAACATTTACCACATTTCATTTGCCGTAGTAACACCAATCACATGAGGCAACTGGCTATCGTCTAGTGCTAGCCCAATCGTCGCACGAGCCGAAGCATCCTTGTTCTTCCACGATTCAGTTATGTTGGTCGGACTTGTTTCTTCTACCACTTTCCATAAACCTTCCTTCACCAGCAGGAGTTCCATCCGGAACTTCCAGCTTATCCAGTTTACACTATTTAGTCGCTCCATCAAAACTTTTGCTTCAGCCATTTCAAGTTCAAAAATAGTCACGTTCAAATCAATTTAAAAACAAAATCTAAGAGCTGGCTCTTAACAGCCGAAACAAGCGCCACAATAATTCACCAGCAGCACTATTAACTTCTCAATCCGTAAACCGTAAACAGTTCCTTCTTCTCTATTCTGGGCCTATAACCTGTTGCAAAATACATCTACTAGAATAACACCATAACAGGGATTTGCGTATCAAGAAGAAAGTCACTGTTATCACGTTTACAACTATTTATTAATACGTAGAGAACGAAAAAAATAACATGTCTTACATTTCACGTCATCACAACAACATAACAAAAGCTGCGCCAATCGGTACATCCGAGGGGCTCGCCAAATCACATCTTCCTTGAGAGGGGTCAGACACTACTTACACTCCAACAACCCCCATATATTTTTTAATGGTTGGTGCTCAAGTTGGCGCTAAAGTTGGCGCTCCGGTCGTTCGTGTGTGATATTGTTGGTCGAATAAATTGATTGTTCGTGCCGCTGTTGGTGAAACTTGATGGATGTTTGAATAAACAAGAAGTGGTCAATGTTGGTCAAACTGCTTGACCATGTGTACGTTCCATTAAAGAGTACGATGAGTACCACTCGTTAACACCATTTTTGGAAAATGGCGTATAAATTAACTTTGCCAGATTACGGCAGTGCTGTCACGAACTGGAATGAATTGTTCAATTTAGTAATTTTACACCACCATTCGGGCGTTTTGCTCCAGGCCTATTTTTAAAACATTTTTTAAATGCGTTTGAAAGTCATGAAAACCTTATAGCTTTGAACAGGAGATCGTTGTGAAATATAGCTGGTTTTGTAAATTTTGCACCTACACGTTGGTTCGGTATTCTCGTTTATATTGGTGAAAACATCAAAAATGGTCAGGAGTGCATTTTGGACCGTTCTCCCTAATACTTGCTTTTGGCTTCGGCCTGCCTGAGCGCAAGATTGGCGGTCGCGACCCCTTCTGGCGAAGTTGACCGCTGGGAAGCTTTGACACTGCAGAGTGGGGTCAGAAGTAGTCACTGGCTGAACTGGTGAAATGACGAGCTTTCGGCGGACTTGCCACAAATCTATGAATAAAAGTGTACGCCACATTTTACCCCACATCAAAAAGCATATTGTACAGCACGTATACCCTTTCACACACTTCTATTACTAGCACGTTTATTTGTCCCATAGGATCACTAGAACGACTGACTTTATTTAGCTAACAGAGAGGAAAACACGAATCAGTAACTTTAAGGGCCTCCATGTCACTACTGTTCTACCATCAAAATAACATCACAGCGCGAAACTTAATCGGACAACTCCTGCCTTTTCCACAATCCAGTTCAAAGTGCACGAGTCACTGTCAAGAATCCTCAGATTAAATGCAAGATTGTCCTAATTCTTAGCCAACGGTTTTGACCTCACGAGGTCCCTAGATCGCATTTCCACCTCCCAACCAACGATGGAAATGCAGGGAGCAATCAATCCATTTGGATTGCGGCCCACTTCGCCTGCCGATCTTTCCCGTAAATCATCAATAGCCATTGTTGAGATGTTTCCCAGGTGGATCAGGTAATGGCCATACCCGACTCCGTGACGTAATCACACGGGCTCGTATCTGCCAACATATGATTAGAAGAACATTCTTGATTTTGTGAGCGGGAGAGAATTAAGAGGCTGAAAAAGCTTTTTGTTCGATTGAAACGCGGTACAACAGAATGCTTGGAACTTTCAAATTTGATACTAAATTTACAAAAAAAAATTAAACTACTTTCCATGTTCCATGAATTCAAATTATTTTATACTATATATTTACAAGACTGTAACGGACCGAATAACCTGTCGGATTTCATATTCTTTTCTTCACAAACAACACTAAAACACCATTTAGGAGAAGCAGTATATTTTATATTTTTTTTCCAATTCTTTTTTTTTATTTTACACTTTTCACATCCGTTCTCCATAACTATTGTCACAAAACTGAGCTACCTTCTTCTACCTCTATGATGCTGTGAAGCGAATTTCTCGCTCCGCTCAAATACCTTTTTTTCTGGGCTCTCTCTCTTTTGGAGTAACACTCTAATAAATTCGCAAACATAATAATATAGACAGAATTATTAATTTTTTTCTTTTCGCGCCTGTCACGCTTTTTCATTGTTTTCCATTTCAATTAACTAATAACTAAGGATAATCTTAATTTGTATATTGTTATTCTATTTTTTTTTCATATTATTGTACTGATCTCTACATCCTTTCCCTCTTCTACTCTCAATCACTAAACCGTCTTAATGTACACATATTATCTACATTAAATTTTATTATAGTATTCCAAGATATGGCTGGCAAAAGTTGAAGCTCTGGAAAGATGAAATTAGTTAATATTCAATAAATCACATTAATGATTTGAAACAATACTTACCCACGAAATTAAATTAAAACGATAATTTAAATTTCAATAAGGCTTACCAGGTCCCAGAACATCAATCCTACATCAAAATCAGAAAAAACATTGAAAATCTTCTCCTCATCTCATAGTCTATAAGTTCTAACTCTGTACGCATATCACTCATAGATCTTTGTCATGCGATCATGGATAGAGCTTACCTGGCCCTAGAATATCAATCCTGTATCAAAATCAGAATGAAAATCTTCTCCACATCTTATAGTCTATAAGTTCTAACTCTGTACGCATATCATTCCTGCATTAAAATCAGAAAAACATTGAAAATCTTCTCTACATCTCATAGTCTATAAGTTCTAACACTGTACGCATATCACTCACTGATCATGGTCATGCGATCATGGATAGAGCTCACCAGGCCCTAGAACATCAATCCTGCATCAAAATCAGAAAAACATTGAAAACCATTTCCACATCTCATAGTCTATAAGTTCTAACGCTGTACGCATATCAATCCTGCATTAAAATCAGAAAAACATTGAAAATCTTCTCTACATCTCATAGTCTATAAGTTCTAACACTGTACGCATATCACTCACTGATCATGGTCATGCGATCATGGCTAGAGCTCACCAGGCCCTAGAACATCAATCCTGCATCAAAATCAGAAAAACATTGAAAATCTTCTCCACATCTCATAGTCTATAAGTTCTAACTCTGTACGCATATCACTCACTGATCTTGGTCATGCGATCATGGATAGAGCTTACCAGGCCCTAGAACATCAATCCTGCATCAAAATCAGAAAAACATTGAAATCTTCTTCACATCTCATAGTCTACAAGTTCTAACTCTGTACGCGTATCACTCACTGATCTTGGTCATGCGATCATGGATAGAGCTTACCAGGCCCTAGAATATCAATCCTGCATCAAAATCAGAAAAACATTGAAAATCATTTCCACATCTCATAGTCTATAAGTTCTAACTCTGTACGCATATCAATCCTGCATCAAAATCAGAAAACCATTGAAAATCTTCTCTACATCTCATAGTCTCTAAGTTCTAACACTGTACGCATATCACTCACTGATCATGGTCATGCGATCATGGATAGAGCTTACCAGGCCCTAGAACATCAATCCTGCATCAAAATCAGAAAAACATTGAAATCTTCTCCTCATCTCATAGTCTATAAGTTCTAACTCTGTACGCATATCAATCCTGCATTAAAATCAGAAAAAAACATTGAAAATCATTTCCGCATCTCATAGTCTATAAGTTCTAACTCTGTACGCATATCAATCCTGCATTAAAATCAGAAAAACATTGAAAATCTTCTCTACATCTCATAGTCTACAAGTTCTAACACTGTACGCATATCACTCACTGATCATGGTCATGCGATCATGGATAGAGCTTGCCAGGCCCTAGAACATCAATCCTGCATCAAAATCAGAAAAACATTGAAAATCTTCTCTACATCTCATAGTCTATAAGTTCTAACACTGTACGCATATCACTCACTGATCTTGGTCATGCGATCATGGATAGAGCTCACCAGGCCCTAGAACATCAATCCTGCATCAAAATCAGAAAAACATTGAAAACCATTTCCACATCTCATAGTCTATAAGTTCTAACGCTGTACGCATATCACTCACTGATCTTGGTCATGCGATCATGGATAGAGCTTACCAGGCCCTAGAACATCAATCCTGCATCAAAATCAGAAAAACATTGAAAATCATTTCCACATCTCATAGTCTATAAGTTCTAACTCTGTACGCATATCAATCCTGCATCAAAATCAGAAAACCATTGAAAATCTTCTCTACATCTCATAGTCTCTAAGTTCTAACACTGTACGCATATCACTCACTGATCATGGTCATGCGATCATGGATAGAGCTTACCAGGCCCTAGAACATCAATCCTGCATCAAAATCAGAAAAACATTGAAATCTTCTCCTCATCTCATAGTCTATAAGTTCTAACTCTGTACGCATATCAATCCTGCATCAAAATCAGAAAACCATTGAAAATCTTCTCTACATCTCATAGTCTCTAAGTTCTAACACTGTACGCATATCACTCACTGATCATGGTCATGCGATCATGGATAGAGCTTACCAGGCCCTAGAACATCAATCCTGCATCAAAATCAGAAAAACATTGAAATCTTCTCCTCATCTCATAGTCTATAAGTTCTAACTCTGTACGCATATCAATCCTGCATTAATATCAGAAAAACATTGAAAATCTTCTCTACATCTCATAGTCTATAAGTTCTAACTCTGTACGCATATCAATCCTGCATCAAAATCAGAAAAACATTGAAAATCTTCTCTACATCTCATAGTCTATAAGTTCTAACACTGTACGCATATCACTCACTGATCATGGTCATGCGATCATGGATAGAGCTTACCAGGCCCTAGAACATCAATCCTGCATCAAAATCAGAAAAACATTGAAAATCTTCTCTACATCTCATAGTCTATAAGTTCTAACACTGTACGCATATCACTCACTGATCTTGGTCATGCGATCATGGCTAGAGCTCACCAGGCCCTAGAACATCAATCCTGCATCAAAATCAGAAAAACATTGAAAATCTTCTCTACATCTCATAGTCTATAAGTTCTAACACTGTACGCATATCACTCACTGATCATGGTCATGCGATCATGGATAGAGCTTACCAGGCCCTAGAACATCAATCCTGCATCAAAATCAGAAAAACATTGAAATCTTCTCCTCATCTCATAGTCTATAAGTTCTAACTCTGTACGCATATCAATCCTGCATTAAAATCAGAAAAACATCGAAAATCTTCTCCACATCTCATAGTCTACAAGTTCTAACTCTGTACGTATATCAATCCTGCATTAAAATCAGAAAAACTTTGAAAATCTTCTCTACATCTCATAGTCTATAAGTTCTAACTCTGTACGCATATCACTCACTGATCTTGGTCAGTGACGTACCAACCCGATCGAGGATTGGATTTTCTCTCAACTGATCCAACCGGATCAAACGTCCACAAGCCATCTGTGACGCACCAACCCGCTCAAGGATTGGATTTTCTTTCAAATGATCCAACCGGATCAAACGTCCACTTGAATGCAAAAGGCATCAGTAACGCACCAACCCGATCGAGGATTGGATTTTCTCTCAACTGATCCAACCGGATCAAACGTCCACAAACCATCTGTGAAGCACCAACCCGCTCAAGGATTGGATTTTCTTTCAACTGATCCAACCGGATCAAACGTCCACTTGAATGCAAAAGGCATCAGTAACGCACCAACCCGATCGAGGGTTGGATTTTTTTCTCAACTGATCCAACCGGATCAAACGTCCACTTGAATGCAAAAGGCATCAGTAACGCACCAACCCGATCGAGGATTGGATTTTCTCTCAACTGATCCAACCGGATCAAACGTCCACAAGCCATCTGTGACGCACCAACCCGCTCAAGGATTGGATTTTCTTTCAACTGATCCAACCGGATCAAACGTCCACTTGAATGCAAAAGGCATCAGTAACGCACCAACCCGATCGAGGATTGGATTTTCTCTCAAATGATCCAACCGGATCAAACGTCCACTTGAATGCAAAAGACATCAGTGACGCACCAACCCGATCGAGGATTTTCTCTCAACTGATCCAACCGGATCAAACGTCCACAAGCCATCTGTGACGCACCAACCCGCTCAAGGATTGGATTTTCTTTCAAATGATCCAACCGGATCAAACGTCCACTTGAATGCAAAAGGCATCAGTAACGCACCAACCCGATCGAGGATTGGATTTTCTCTCAACTGATCCAACCGGATCAAACGTCCACAAGCCATCTGTGACGCACCAACCCGCTCAAGGATTGGATTTTCTTTCAAATGATCCAACCGGATCAAACGTCCACTTGAATGCAAAAGGCATCAGTAACGCACCAACCCGATCAAGAATTGGATTTTCTCTCAATTGATCCAACCGGATCAAACGTCCACAAGCCATCTGTGACGCACCAACCCGCTCAAGGATTGGATTTTCTTTCAAATGATCCAACCGGATCAAACGTCCACTTGAATGCAAAGGCATCAGTAACGCACCAACCCGATCGAGGATTGGATTTTCTCAAATGATCCAACCGGATCAAACGTCCACTTGAATGCAAAAGACATCAGTGACGCACCAACCCGATCAAGAATTGGATTTTCTCTCAACTGATCCAACCGGATCAAACGTCCACAAGCCATCTGTGACGCACCAACCCGCTCAAGGATTGGATTTTCTTTCAACTGATCCAACCGGATCAAACGTCCACTTGAATGCAAAAGGCATCAGTAACGCACCAACCCGATCGAGGATTGGATTTTTTCTCAACTGATCCAACCGGATCAAACGTCCACTTGAATGCAAAAGGCATCAGTAACGCACCAACCCGATCGAGGATTGGATTTTCTCTCAGCTGATCCAACCGGATCAAACGTCCACAAGCCATCTGTGACGCACCAACCCGCTCAAGGATTGGATTTTCTTTCAAATGATCCAACCGGATCAAACGTCCACTTGAATGCAAAAGGCATCAGTAACGCACCAACCCGATCGAGGATTGGATTTTCTCTCAAATGATCCAACCGGATCAAACGTCCACTTGAATGCAAAAGACATCAGTGACGCACCAACCCGATCGAGGATTGGATTTTCTCTAAACTGATCCAACCGGATCAAACGTCCACAAGCCATCTGTGACGCACCAACCCGCTCAAGGATTGGATTTTCTTTCAACTGATCCAACCGGATCAAACGTCCACAAGCCATCTGTGACGCACCAACCCGCTCAAGGATTGGATTTTCTTTCAAATGATCCAACCGGATCAAACGTCCACTTGAATGCAAAAGGCATAAGTAACGCACCAACCCGATCGAGGATTTTCTCTCAACTGATCCAACCGGATCAAACGTCCACAAGCCATCTGTGACGCACCAACCCGCTCAAGGATTAGATTTTCTTTCAACTGATCCAACCGGATCAAACGTCCACTTGAATGCAAAAGGCATCAGTAACGCACCAACCCGATCGAGGATTGGATTTTTTCTCAACTGATCCAACCGGATCAAAGTCCACTTGAATGCAAAAGGCATCAGTAACGCACCAACCCGATCGAGGATTGGATTTTCTCTCAACTGATCCAACCGGATCAAACGTCCACAAGCCATCTGTGACGCACCAACCCGCTCAAGGATTGATTTTCTTTCAAATGATCCAACCGGATCAAACGTCCACTTGAATGCAAAAGGCATCAGTAACGCACCAACCCGATCAAGAATTGATTTTCTCTCAACTGATCCAACCGGATCAAACGTCCACAAGCCATCTGTGACGCACCAACCTGCTCAAGGATTGATTTTCTTTCAAATGATCCAACCGGATCAAACGTCCACTTGAATGCAAAAGGCATCAGTAACGCACCAACCCGATCGAGGATTGATTTTCTCTCAAATGATCCAACCGGATCAAACGTCCACTTGAATGCAAAAGACATCAGTGACGCACCAACCTGATCAAGAATTGATTTTCTCTCAACTGATCCAACCGGATCAAACGTCCACAAGCCATCTGTGACGCACCAACCCGCTCAAGGATTGATTTTCTTTCAACTGATCCAACCGGATCAAACGTCCACTTGAATGCAAAAGGCATCAGTAACGCACCAACCCGATCGAGGATTGATTTTTCTCAACTGATCCAACCGGATCAAACGTCCACTTGAATGCAAAGGCATCAGTAACGCACCAACCCGATCAAGAATTGGATTTTCTCTCAACTGATCCAACCGGATCAAACGTCCACAAGCCATCTGTGACGCACCAACCCGCTCAAGGATTGGATTTTCTTTCAAATGATCCAACCGGATCAAACGTCCACTTGAATGCAAAAGGCATCAGTAACGCACCAACCCGATCGAGGATTGGATTTTCTCTCAAATGATCCAACCGGATCAAACGTCCACTTGAATGCAAAAGACATCAGTGACGCACCAACCCGATCGAGGATTGGATTTTCTCTAAACTGATCCAACCGGATCAAACGTCCACAAGCCATCTGTGACGCACCAACCCGCTCAAGGATTGGATTTTCTTTCAACTGATCCAACCGGATCAAACGTCCACAAGCCATCTGTGACGCACCAACCCGCTCAAGGATTGGATTTTCTTTCAAATGATCCAACCGGATCAAACGTCCACTTGAATGCAAAAGGCATAAGTAACGCACCAACCCGATCGAGGATTTTCTCTCAACTGATCCAACCGGATCAAACGTCCACAAGCCATCTGTGACGCACCAACCCGCTCAAGGATTGGATTTTCTTTCAAATGATCCAACCGGATCAAACGTCCACTTGAATGCAAAAGGCATAAGTAACGCACCAACCCGATCGAGGATTGGATTTTTTCTCAACTGATCCAACCGGATCAAACGTCCACTTGAATGCAAAAGGCATCAGTAACGCACCAACCCGATCGAGGATTGGATTTTCTCTCAGCTGATCCAACCGGATCAAACGTCCACAAGCCATCTGTGACGCACCAACCCGCTCAAGGATTGGATTTTCTTTCAAATGATCCAACCGGATCAAACGTCCACTTGAATGCAAAAGGCATCAGTAACGCACCAACCCGATCGAGGATTGGATTTTCTCTCAAATGATCCAACCGGATCAAACGTCCACTTGAATGCAAAAGACATCAGTGACGCACCAACCCGATCAAGAATTGGATTTTCTCTCAACTGATCCAACCGGATCAAACGTCCACAAGCCATCTGTGACGCACCAACCCGCTCAAGGATTGGATTTTCTTTCAACTGATCCAACCGGATCAAACGTCCACTTGAATGCAAAAGGCATCAGTAACGCACCAACCCGATCGAGGATTGGATTTTTTCTCAACTGATCCAACCGGATCAAACGTCCACTTGAATGCAAAAGGCATCAGTAACGCACCAACCCGATCGAGGATTGGATTTTCTCTCAGCTGATCCAACCGGATCAAACGTCCACAAGCCATCTGTGACGCACCAACCCGCTCAAGGATTGGATTTTCTTTCAAATGATCCAACCGGATCAAACGTCCACTTGAATGCAAAAGGCATCAGTAACGCACCAACCCGATCGAGGATTGGATTTTCTCTCAAATGATCCAACCGGATCAAACGTCCACTTGAATGCAAAAGACATCAGTGACGCACCAACCCGATCGAGGATTGGATTTTCTCTAAACTGATCCAACCGGATCAAACGTCCACAAGCCATCTGTGACGCACCAACCCGCTCAAGGATTGGATTTTCTTTCAACTGATCCAACCGGATCAAACGTCCACTTGAATGCAAAAGGCATCAGTAACGCACCAACCCGATCGAGGATTGGATTTTTTCTCAACTGATCCAACCGGATCAAAGTCCACTTGAATGCAAAAGGCATCAGTAACGCACCAACCCGATCGAGGATTGGATTTTCTCTCAACTGATCCAACCGGATCAAACGTCCACAAGCCATCTGTGACGCACCAACCCGCTCAAGGATTGGATTTTCTTTCAAATGATCCAACCGGATCAAACGTCCACTTGAATGCAAAAGGCATCAGTAACGCACCAACCCGATCAAGAATTGGATTTTCTCTCAACTGATCCAACCGGATCAAACGTCCACAAGCCATCTGTGACGCACCAACCCGCTCAAGGATTGGATTTTCTTTCAAATGATCCAACCGGATCAAACGTCCACTTGAATGCAAAAGGCATCAGTAACGCACCAACCCGATCGAGGATTGGATTTTTTCTCAACTGATCCAACCGGATCAAAGTCCACTTGAATGCAAAAGGCATCAGTAACGCACCAACCCGATCGAGGATTGGATTTTCTCTCAACTGATCCAACCGGATCAAACGTCCACAAGCCATCTGTGACGCACCAACCCGCTCAAGGATTGGATTTTCTTTCAACTGATCCAACCGGATCAAACGTCCACTTGAATGCAAAAGGCATAAGTAACGCACCAACCCGATCGAGGATTGGATTTTTTCTCAACTGATCCAACCGGATCAAACGTCCACTTGAATGCAAAAGGCATCAGTAACGCACCAACCCGATCGAGGATTGGATTTTCTCTCTGCTGAAGTCATAATTTTATCAACCCTTCTTCAACTATATTGCGCGTTCTCTAACACTTAATTCTCTCCCGGAATCAGCTTAGAGTAATTAAATCAATGATGCGGTAACCGCAAAACTTCAACAATTTGCTTCAACCGTTAAAACGCAATTCACAATATCCTTTTTTTTTTGTTTATAATGTTGAATTACATACTTTAATATTTACCATATTTTATTTGATTTATTTGAAAATTTGAAACTATTAGTTTATTTGAAAACATCATAATAATATTCTTCAATAGCTCTGTGTTGTCAGAATGATAACAAACTCTTCAACAACTATGTATTGCCTGTCGGTTCAAATAAATATCCATCTTCAATTTGATAAAAGTTGGAATTAAATTCATTTGGCAATATCATTCTTCAACAGCCCTGTATTGTAAGAATCAGAACAAAATCTTCAACGGCCCTGTATTGTCACGTCACCCAGATTTTTTATTTTTATTCATTTTTTTTTTTTTATTCGGCACCAACACCAAATAGAAGCAGAAACCGTAAAGTATAGAAAATAAAGGAACTTACATGAATAAGGCAACATCAAAACCACGATCAAAGCACATTTTTTCGTGCGTCAATCGACAAAACCATAAAATGGCCACCGAGCGGAAACGCATTTCACGAAAACACACTGATTAGGGAGCGTAGATGCACCACCGACTTGGCCATTGTCGGATTTCATATTCTTTTCTTCACAAACAACACTAAAACACCATTTAGGAGAAGCAGTATATTTTATATTTTTTTCCAATTCTTTTTTTTTTATTTTACACTTTTCACATCCGTTCTCCATAACTATTGTCACAAAACTGAGCTACCTTCTTCTACCTCTATGATGCTGTGAAGCGAATTTCTCGCTCCGCTCAAATACCTTTTTTTCTGGGCTCTCTCTCTCTTTTGGAGTAACACTCTAATAATTTCGCAAACATAATAATATAGACAGAATTATTATTTTTTTCTTTTCGCGCCTGTCACGCTTTTTCATTGTTTTCCATTTCAATTAACTAATAACTAAGAATAATCTTAATTTGTATATTGTTATTCTAATTTTTTTTTTTCATATTATTGTACTGATCTCTACATAACCGTTACACGCATTCTACGCACAGCTTACTGAATGCTCTCGACTGTTTTGAAATCCGGGGATTTTTCGGTTTTCTTCTTCGGTCACTTTTCTTTCGTTTTCATTGCTGGAGCTCTTGCAATGCCGAAAAATCCCCGGTCCCTCTACGCGCAGCTCGTGTGGGAATACGATAGCTGCCCAAGACGTCAAAATCATCATAAGAGATTCAAACGATCGATGGGGCCTCTTTGGAGGATTGCAGGAGTACAGTGAAAACAGCCCATAACGACGAAGCTTAGTGCTACGTAAGGTTCTGTTCAGACTGTTCCAAAAATTATAAGCACACTTGGTTTTTTGAATAATGGGAATTTTTTACTGTTTCACATGTTTTGGCTACGTATAGGGGAAGTGCTCCGGTTTTGGCCAACTTAGTGCCTAATTTGGCCAACCCTGAAAAATATATGTTTTTTTTTTCAAAATAATCGATCAGTTGAAAGCAGCGTTGAAGCGTGAGGGATATATCTCTTGTTGGAACTAATAAAACCCTTGCGAATTGGTTTATTTTTAGAGTTATTCGCAAAATTGGCCAAATTAGGAACATGGCCAAAACCAGTACAGTTTCCCTAGTTTATTATCTTCTAATGTCGAGTTTTGCTGTTTTTTTTTAAATATATTAGAAATGGGCCTGCAAAAGCTGCCCACTTGTTTGCAAAGAAAGATAATCACAATCTGCAAGTTAGAAAAGCTACCGGAGGAGTGGAAGGAAGAGATCATACGCCCCATCTACAAGAAAGGCAATAAGCTAAAGTGTGACAACTTTCAAGCGATTACCAAAAAAGTAGTTTTATTTCACCTCAAGACAATCACAGTTTACCAATTCATACGTTCTGATTGCCATATATCAAACCCAATATAAAGCACCTCAAAAATCACCAAGCCCATTAATATGATTGAAATATGCCAGCAGCGCGTCCATACCAATATGTTGTCTTCCCATATACTTCGATCCCTGATTTTCCTCAGAATAACGCTATTATGAAAATGGACACCTTTCCCTTCTTCCAATTCCCCCCCAAACAAGGTAAATACTGCCTCAATGTGACCATAATAGAAGTGCCGCGAATGTCTGATGCGTACCCCGCGACATCCAATCAGCTGTAAAGTGGCCGGCCAATTGGACCCATTGTAGGTTAAATAGTAATGTTCCTTCCGCCAGACGCTTACAGTGGTGGGATAAGTAAATAATGGAAGTTGCAAAGTGGCGCAGGTGCTAAAAACGGTAAAATTGTACATTTCCGGCGTGATGCAAACTTCCAGCCTCAAACAGCCTTTCGGCAAGTCAAATTTATTGACGTTGTTGAACGGACTGTGACCATCGTTGTTTTCGGTGCCATTGATGATGGTTCCCTCGAAGAAAAACCAGTCTTGCTGCATCTCGTTGACTGCATCGGGAGCTTCCAAACAGCAGCAATTTGTGACAAGTAGAGCTCCTGAATTTTGCTCTAAGGTCAGTAGGACTGCAATGATTAAAGTAGTGCGTTTTATGAACATGATAAGCTGAACGATGAGGAATAAATCTTCGTTGCAGAGCACTTTGGGTAGGTCTTCGGTTCTTCGTGGTGACAGCTGAGCTCCACAGTTGCGACTTAACGGCTGGCTTTGAGGTCAGAGTTGAGCCGTTTCCAACGGTTAGGTTCATTGCTCCAGAATCCAGAAATTCATCCAGATCTTATCCGACTACTGCTGTCAGGTTTCGAATCTACCTTAGCCGGAGTTTATTAACCAGCAGTCTCGATCTTCACGTTCATTCGCTTGCAATGCCCGTTGACGTCGTCATCCGTTTCGTGAAGTTTGCGTAGGCCGCCCACCGAAGGAATAACAGTGCTCGGAAATTCACAGAACCATTGAGATAGTGATTAACGATCTGGTTTTCCGATCGAAAACTTTTTGAATGTCCAAGCCGGCGTAATCTTGACCTGATGTACTTCAAGGCGCGCTGTGTGTTTGGTGAGGCGTTGTGCATGTCGCGGGTTTGTGCTCAGGTGATGAACAGATCGTAGAAGGAATTCCATCTGTAGTCTCCCGAAAAGGTAGGAGTAGCTCGGAACTAGCGTAGCATTCGTTCCAGGCTGGCAACCGAATTTGAAACTTCTGGCGATGATTCCAGCAGATTGCCTCGATTAGCGGTCACTCGTATAAACTTGTTGTTGGCTTTTAGCAAGATATATCGCTTTTCGAGTTCGCTTCAGAATCCAGGTGGGTTTCAATGGCCTCGGCGTTATGAAGCTCTGCTTGAGTTCGTTGATGGAAGCCGTGTCCGTTTTGAGCTCGTGTCGT